>NC_087207.1:74642960-74652960 GCF_015104395.2 Macrobrachium nipponense
CTTGCATATCATCCTGTTTCATTTGGACACGTTGGAAAGCTGTGGGAGTCAAAACTGACGAATACATTAAAGAATGACCTTACTTTCATTAAAGCTTTCTTAGGTTGGATCTTTCTGAGCTATTCATTTACTGAATAGAAATTAATTCATATTAGCTTCACATGTATACCTGACTACTGCCATAAGCATATTATAAGTAGCTGAAACGATAAGAAATATGAAAGTGACGTCTCGTTAAGTCTAGTCCAGTTTTTTTTTTTTTTTTTTTCAAGACTGCTTTAATTAAAGGGTTGCTCTTTGACGGCTACAGGGTGTAACACGAGTGTTGCACATATTTTGGGGAAATGAAAGAATAAAGTTCTTTGAACAGAAAAGATATTTTATAAACATGCATTTTAAGGCGTCGTTGTCGGTGCGGGGAAATTTGGGAAAATAACCGTTATCATTACTGATGCTTTCAAGCGATGGAGTTCGTGGTGAGAAGTCGCTCGAGTCGCCTGAGATGTAGAAGAGAGCGGATGTGGCGTATAGGAGTGATGGAGGGATTAGGCCGATGTTAATAAAGTATCTCCCAATAAAATGTATTCTTTAGGTTTTGAAGAAAAAAGATGCATGCATCATTGAAACTGTTTCCTTCCCTATCCGTGGTATTCACTGGCCACCGATAAAAAACAAAACAAAATGAGTAAGCCTAACTGAATCACTCATCCATCAAAGATACGTTTGCTTATTCATTAGACTTATTCATTAGAAACCTATCAAAGATTTCTAGTGTAGATTTAAAAATCTCTTCCTCTCCATCGAAAGTATTCATCAGAAACCAGTCATAAGTGTAGAGCTAGTCATGATTCCTGGTTCAGCAATGTCGTGACGATGCACTAGAATTCAAAATTCACAAATGAATGTTGCTCAGCAACGTTTACACTACTGTATTAACTTGCTCTCTTGTCGTGCTTCGAGGTGTTCCACCTCTAGGCCCATTTTGCCGTTCTGTAAACAATTTGATCCATCTTTGTATGATTCTCTCCAGTTTATTAAGCTTTCTTGATATCTCTCCAACAGGAACTTGCACCGAATGCAGTGCAATAATTGTCTCTCGCTCATCGAGGGATGTTTCTTAGACCGATAAATGACACATTGACATTAGATTCCCGTGCACATAACATCAAAAGCAATAGAGTTAGGTCGCCTGGTTCACACTGTTAGGATATCGTTATTTTTTCTTTTTGTTTTTAAATCTGATAGCATTTTGTGAGATTCCAATGTTTTCTGTAAAATTAACAAATGGAATAGTTCAACTACCTTCAACTTAATATTGAAATGATAATTTAAGGAATATGATTATGCGATACTACTAGTGATAGGTGTCTCCTATCTATTTGGTAATTTACATCTATGGTTGTGATATGACGTTTTTTATCACTTCGTTTCGTTCACGTCAATTTTGCTATATGGAAAATAGTTTTACACAATAACATAACATAATGTTCTAAAGATATCAGTGACTGTTTTTAACGCAATTACATATGATTTCTTTCATCTTTAAAAAGAAAAATCGATAAATAAGGTATGAATCGTGCGTCAGACAAGTGAACGAAAAATTATGAAACTCTGCCACGAGTTTTTTGGCCGACAGTACGTATTTCACTTTGCTGCCACTGGGTGGCGCTGCCAAACGCAGAAATTCAACGTTCTCTTGTTGCTGGTGCCTGATTTTTTTTTTCTTTTTAGTTCACCGCCTTCGTATTAATACCCTGTGCTTCTTAAAAATGCAGAAAGGGGCACGTGAATTCTTCAAGAGTGAATGGAATACCATTTCAATGGTAAGTAAAACATAACGAACTTAATTTCTCCAAACAATCTTGTGTTCGCCAGTTATATGTCTGGTATTAAACGTTCTGTGCTCTCTCTACTAACGTGTCACATATGTCTAACATATTATTAATGTGGTACACATATGTAGCGGTGACCTCAATTTTGACATCAGAACATCATTAACAGCACATGTACCACCTATAAGGTCAAAAGAAATATCTTCCTCGTTATAAAGAATGCTTAGAAGTAAGTAGGCCTATAAGTCTCGGGTTGTGTCAACACGTCTTGGCATCTAAACATGTTACTGCTAGGGCTCCTGCTGTGTTTATTTTTTCTTTCTTTCTTTTGAGATATTAAGGATTCTTTGTAGTAGCTAGGCCTAGTATACTGTTTAGGCCATTAGTTTTTTTTTTTTTTTTTTTTTTTTTTTTTTTGTAAGGCTTATAAGGGTAGTGTTTAGAATTGTATAACGAATTTCATTTTACCAAGCATGTTTTCTCAACCAAATTCCGAAACGTCACACTTTTGTTATAGTATTTCGAGGTGACTTAAATTGCTGGAAATACTTCCATTATTCGATTCCAGGAGAAAATTGCTGCAGTATTTAACATGTAACAAAACTTGGTTTCCATTGATTTCATGAAACGATGATATTATGCTAAATAGGTTGTGGAAATAATAAGAAAATTAAGTTTGATAGCCAAGGTTAGTGCTATAGTGGTTTAACCTTAGTCCCAGAACAACTTGATTTCGATTACATAGAAATGATATCTCAACGGTAACGTTCATCGAATCATCATACCAAGGAAAATAGTCTTTATAAGACGGTAGCATCAAGGTAACGAATCTTGGCCAACCAACCGCTAGGCCTATGGATAAGAACTCGGCCGGATATTTTTGTCGTTTCGCCTTATTCTACAAAACAGTTTTATTCAAAATAAGTCAAACGTACATTTTAAGGCAGTCATCTACCAATTCTCTGAATATCGCTTAAAGCCTTAGAATATGAAGAAATATCTTGCTAGCCTTTCCTGTCGTCGAGCTAACGTTTGCAAGACGCCGAGCTAATTTAGCAGTATCCTCCCCTCCCCCCCTCTTAACCATCACCCTCCTAATCCCCGTCCCATCCAGTTCCCCTCTCCCTCCCCTTTCCCCTATCCTCGTCCCCTTCATTCCCCCTTCCCCGTAAACAGGGCTGGTGCTGCTGTATATGCATTATGGAATGTTTACGTTTTTCAGTGTAATTTGTTGCCAGAGTTTCCAGTCGTTCACTTAATAATTTTCTTACGATTTCTCGTACTTCAACAATTTAGCTTAGAAGAAACATGCGAGCACTTTTATTAGTATTATTACTAATGCTCTTACTGCTATTTTTGTTATTAATGGGCATAACATACTATATATATATATATATATATATATAATATTTATATATATATATATATATATATATATTGACGATCTTGTCGCTAAAACATGCTATATTTCATGCTGTCCTACAACTGGAGGAAACAATGAAAGGAATCGACCAAGCGCTTTCGTGTATTTTTCACACCATCTCAGGGTCAAGAGATACACAAACTCATTATTTGTTACAAAGACACCTCTGTGGCAGCAATACATAAACATAAAAACTATCGTACTACTAGTTAAAAACTAATTGTCTTCAAATGTTGTTGTCAAGATTTTTTTTTATTATACATGAATCAGCAATGTTTCGTTTTGTGATGTCTTTATAAAACATGATCTCTTTCGCTTCTTTCCAATTCATGGTGTGGTTGCACTCATTCATATGTTGAAACAAACTACTTACATTATTCCCCGTTTATGTTGCTTTAATCTTGTTTCGAGATCCTTTCCACTTTATCTCACGTACATTTTATTACACCGATTGCAAGGGATCTCATATATGCAGCCACTCTTCTGTAGAGGGGAATTCCTGATTAACTAGTTCTTAAATAGTACATAGTTCTTAAAAATAACTTTAATATTAAATGGTTTCAACAGCCATAAAATGGTTACAGTATGGTAAAACAAGAATTTTTTTTCATATTACAATCACTCTTATGACCAACATCATAAGATGTTTTTCATGCTTTATAGAAAGCCCTGACAATAAAATCACAAGGGTACCTACGGCTTAACTTAAAATTATAATTAAAATTGAAACTTCTTAGCTTCCTCTATTCTCTAGGCAAATATCAAGATAATAGGGAGTCTTAGCTCTCAGTGTATAGGTATGTCAAGGCAGAGGGGAGATTTAGCTCTCTAAGCAAATATCAAGATAGAGGGGAGACTTAGCTCTCAGTGTATATGTCAAGGCAGAGGGGAGATTTAGTTCTCTAAGCAAATATCAAGATAGAGGGGAGACTTGGCTCTCAGTGTATATGTCAAGGCAGAGGGGAGATTTAGTTCTCAAAACAAATATCAAGATAGAGGGGAGACTTGGCTCTCAGTGTATATGTCAAGGCAGAGGGGAGATTTAGTACTCTAAACAAATATCAAGATAGAGGGGAGACTTGGTTCTCAGTGTATATGTCAAGGCAGAGGGGAGATTTAGTTCTCTAAGCAAATATCAAGATAGAGGGGAGACTTGGCTCTCAGTGTATTGTCAAAACAGAGGGGAGACTCATTTCACCATGAAATGTCAAGGCAGAAGGGAGATTTAGTTCTCTAAGCAAATGTCAAAGCAGAGGGGAGACTTAGCTCTCTATGAAAATGCCTCCTCCCTCTTTCTCTAGATATTACTTGTGTTATGTGATGCTAAGAGCAAAGTGACCATGTCTTTCTCTAAGGGCACCCAAATTTATTGTACATTTATTATGAATTGTCTATTTTGCCATATTAGTCACGTTCCCCTTAAAGTCGCCAGCCAGTTCACTGGATGTTTTTGTTGCAAAAACTCGAATGTTCACCAAACCTATAAGAGCAAATTGCCATTCTCTCAACCAGGGTTCGTCCGGTAACGTCTAGCAGGCAACCTTACGGAAAATGTCCGAGAACTTTCCTCTCTCTCTCTCTCTCTCTCTCTCTCTCTCTCTCTCTCTCTCTCTCTCCTCTCTCTTCGATAAAATGTTTGTACGGTTCTTTCTCCATTACGGACCCTTCGTTCAGTGAGATCGTTTTGCTTGAAAATTTTCAGTTCGAGTTCATATTGTTAAATTTTCAGGCATGAGAAAAACGTAACGCTGAAACATTTGTCGTTGGTACGTAGCATTTATGCTGGCGAATTCTTTCTCTATTTATTCAGCAGTCTGCGCCATATATTTTAACAGACAGCTATTACAATTAGTGCAGTTCGCAGTGGGGCTGTGTTGCACCCTAGAGTTTGTTTTATTTTTTTATGCGTTGCGTGAAGTCCTTTCACATTTTCTCTCACCGAAGGACTGGGTTATATTTTGCATTTGACTTGAAGTCCTTCCAATCCAGTGTGGATAAGGACGATTTGGTCATCGAATTCCATCTTATTACGTAAACGAAAGGCAAAGAAACTAGGCACGAAAATAAATATGATAAATATAATTGCATAAACGAAAGTTACCTAAGTGATTTCGACACAATGATTTGATGACCGTTAACTAACACCTAAGTTCGTTTAATCTTCGTTGCCTTTTCATAATATCCAAGCGAAGAAATAGACAGCATGTCTTGAAACGTTATCTGAATATGCCTCTATACTCTTCAAGAAATTCAGTCAGGATACGAATCTTCGCAGTTTGTAAACAAGTCAATATTTATACGCATTTTCAGTTACAGATTTTCGACATCGGTCTGTAAACGTTGGAAAAACTCAGTTACGGTACGAAACTTCGAAATCCGCTGCTAAAACCCGGTTTAACTCTTCTCCAGCCAAATGCTTCAGTGCATGTCAGTGATACGGAATCTGCGCTGTCACCAACTGATACAGACTCGTATAAACATTCCAGGATGAATAAGAGCAAATGATCTTTGCTGAAATCACATCTTACAAATGACTGAGTAATACTTTATGGGAAGAAGAAGAGGAAGAAGAAGAAGGTGGAGGAGAAAAAGAGAGAGAGAAGAGAGAGAGAGAGAGAGAGAGAGAGAGAGTTTTATGGATGCAGTTCCGAGGGTATATTCATTATTATTCATGATGCGAGCTCATTCTTACAGAACAAGCCAAATGGCCATTAACTTGCGTAGCAAGGTTTCGCCGCACAGAATGACTTTTCACGAAAATAAAGTGTAAAGAGAAATACTCCAAAAATAATGGCGACCATGATGAATACATTTTTACGAGGGTAAATGCACACACGCGAGAGCACTCACGTTTATACATACACGGCATATATATATATATATATATATATATATATATATATATATATATATATATATATATATAATATATATATATATATCGTATATATGTATATATATATATATATATATATATATATATATATTATATATATATATATATATATATATTGGAGTGGGGGTAAAAAGGCCCCCATGGGGTAAAAGGCCTCCCCCTATTTTCTTGCTTATGACATATCATAGCAAATTAGTCCAGCTGATCAGTTGCAGCAACACCTTCTGCCTGAAGCTTTCTATAACAAACAGCCAGGGAGAACTAGAATGGGACAAAGCCAGCACGCATTTTTCTTCTTTGGACACAAAGGGATATCCTGTGCGCACATCAGTAAAGTTAGTACTTTAACTACAGTTACTTTAAATGAGAGCTATGAAATATCTTGCAATGCAATCCAGACTTGAAAACTCAGTTGAGGTACAGGTGGATTTAGTTTTCTTAAGAAATGGCAAGTGGGGTAAAAGGCCCACCACGCTTTGGGGCAAGAAGCCCAGGGGATTTTTACCCCATCTGATCAGTTGGACATGTAACCAGTGGTGAAAGAGGACACACTGCATCTTATTTGTGCAATGAAGGCAGCTGGAGTTTGTCTTCCTTTTTATGTTTATATTTACCCGTAAAAGGATAACTTCACCACTTATGATCGGCAGCTCACCTGGATCAATTGCTAGATGCACAGCAAATGGATGATCTAATGCAGATTTTTTCGTAGACTGTCTACATCACTTTGTTAAAATTGTTAAGCCAAGTCGAGCAGAAAAGCACATTACAATTCCAGATGGCCACCAAAGTCACAAGACATTAGCCAGAGAGAATGGAGTAATGTAATGGAAATTAGTCTACCTTTTTTACTTGTGTCATTTTTGTTCTTATGTAAAACTTATCCATTATTTATTTTATTTGTGTTATTCTTGGTGCTATATAAAGAAAGTGAATTTATTTCTAATTGTGCTGTTACAGCTGTCATGTAGAGGAAGTGTCAATTTATTTCCTATGAATACCAAAAAGTTCCTAGGTTTTACAAGAAACTAAGAACTCTAAGATTAATTTTTGTGTATTTTCCAACATTATTCTTGAATATTTTTGTGTGGAAGGTTGAATTTTTTTATATTTAGCAAAAATAGGCGTCTACTTTTCAAATTAAATGGTAGTTTTCATGAAGTACCACAATATCTTAGGTATGGGGCAAAAAGCTCACACCGTGGGCTTCTTACCCCACCCATGGGGTTAAAATTTTTTTGGGCCCTTAAGAAGCCCTTTAGGTTCTTTTTTTGTTCAAGGGTCATGTTTTTACTTATCCTAAATTGCTCAAAGCTTCTTTATGATTATGATCGTTGATACTCCAATAACAAAGCTTTCTAGAAATATTTCTGTTAGGTCAGTAGCGGAAATACTGTAGACAATATAAGTATTTCTACTTAAGGGGGTCTTCTTACCCCACTCTCCCATATAATATATATATTATATATATATATATATATATATATATATATATATATATATATATATATATATATATATATAAGTGTGTGTATATATACACTAGCTGACCAAACCGCCATTACCCGGGAATACTCAAACACAACCCCGCTAAACCTAAACATATCCCTACTAAACCACATCACACCCTCAATAAATCTAAGCCCACCCTCACTAAACCACAACACACTGTCCACTAAACTAACAACCAAACGTAAATGTTCACCCCACTAAACCTAAACCTACTAACCCTAATTGCACCTCTACTAACCTAAAAATACCCCACTGAACCTTAACTCTCCACACTAAACCTAAACACACCTCTGAATTGAAACACACCACACTAAACCTAAATACATCCTCCATTAAACCTAAACAAACCCCACTTGCCCAGAACATAACCCCCTATACCTATACACCCCTCCCATCAAACCTAAACACATCCTTCACTTAACATAAACACCCGTTCTCTCTAAACCTAAACACACTCTCCAATAAACCTAAACACACCCCACACTACACCTAAACACACACGCACAAAAAACTAAACAAGCCCCTCACCTAATCTCACCCCCACTAAACCTAAACACACCCCCACCAAATGTGAACACCCCCCACCCCCCAAAACCTAAACACATCCCGTAGAGTTTACTTAGCACATAAGTTACAAATGGAAGGGAGAAGGGCAATGGGTCAAATGATGGAGCCACGTGCCAAATTTCATCTACTTCGGACAAGCGGTTCAGATTTCTATAGCAAATATACATAGATAGATAGATAGATAGATATTTTATTGACCATTCTCCACAGAAACATCAAATACAATATTATAAAATTATATAACGGTCCAAATACATAAACTCATTTCACAAGTTACATTTCCTAAGAAGGAAAAAGAAAATTAAAAAGAACTGTATTCAAAACAAATGGCAACAATAATTAATATTAATTTTTTAAATAACACAAAAGTGATCATACATACATACTACATATATAAAGGGAAGAAAACTGTCATAATGAATAAGACGGAATACAATCACAAAAGGGAAACAATTTTAAAGGACGCTACAAAGTGTACAAACATAGGTGACATCGTTTTTTGATAAATAGACTCCATTAACTTCCACAGATAGTCCAGCAGAGTGGTAGACCAGAGCTACCAGGTATATATAAAACAAAAAAATCCCAAATTTCCTGAACCAGTTGAAGAAATATAAAGCTTGTTGTTGTTGACGCCCAATATTCTCTTCGTTGAAGTAAACAACGACAGCAGAAACATAACTCAGAATAAATGACACCTATTTACCCTTAATTAATATCTGCATACCAAGGAAATAACACTGCCGAGTATAATTATATTAGTTCCTGAATAGCTGGGTTGCGCTGAATGCTAGTTGGTCTGCACATAATCATTTTGTCTTATAATTTCATGTTTACATTCATTCGCAGGATAACGATTATGTATTCTTTATCATTACTTACTTTTTTTGGCTTTGTATGTTTTTGCGATTTCTTAGGTTTTCCTTCAATATCCCTAAATGATTGTATATCTAATATATATATATATATATATATATATATATATATATATATATATATATATATATATATATACATATATATATATATAGAATAAAGGTGCTATGAGAAATTCATTATATGTTTTTAATGCTGTTTCATCGTCTAATAATATCAACGGCTGAATTTTTAAAAGGGATGATTGCATCATTACTATGATTTTTTTTATATACATCGGGAGACGAGTTTTTATTTTTTTGTTATTTTGTTATTTTATTTATTTATTTATTTTATATGACATGCTTGACAGATTCCACTATGTTGAAAACAAACTAAACTCTACTAAATAAACAAATATTTCAGTTCTTCAGCCAAAATTTTCCTTACCGGTAATAATAGCAATACTGTATTTCAAAAAAATTTCATTGTATGTTGCGAAGTCTGTTGTATGCGTGATCTTCATCATTAACAAGCTAAATTAGTCTCGGGAAATAATTTCAAATATAAGTTCTCATCATAATAATGTTCTTGTTCATTTTGTCTTATAATTTCATGTTTACATTCATTCGCAGGATGACGATTATGTATTCTTTATCATTACTTACTTTTTTTGGCTTTGTATGTTTTTGCGATTTCTTAGGTTTTCCTTCAATATCCTAAATGATTGTATATCTAATATATATATGTATATATATATATATATATATATATATATATATATATATATATATATATATATATATAGAATAAAGGTGTGCTATGAGAAATTCATTATATGTTTTTAATGCTGTTTCATCGTCTAATAATGATCAAACACTAGCTTTTTGAAAATTTTTTAAAAGGGATGATTGC
>NC_087207.1:74657960-74660460 GCF_015104395.2 Macrobrachium nipponense
TATAAGCAATTGATCCTACAGTACTAATAATTGGGCGCATAGGTTTGTTTTCCTTATGAGTTTTGACTAGGCCATATAAATAAGGTAATGAGGGACACTTTACAGTTAACTGACACAAAAGTTCTTTTTTGTCTTTAAGAATTTGTTTGATATTGATATTAAAGTTTTTTATTACTTGGTCCAACGGATTTTTTGCGAGTTTTTTGTAAGTTATTTCATCCTCTAGTAAAGTATGCATGCGTGACATGTAGTCAGTTTTGTCAAGAACCACTAAACTATTGGATTTATCAGCCTTGGTAATGTGTAAGCTATTATCATTCTTCAATTCTTTTAAACTTTTTCTGTAGCGAGCGGGGAAGTTATTTTCATGGTAGGCATGCGTAGCACTATATGTCATGCCTTTGATAATGTCTAAATGATTTTGTGGTAGGTCACAGTATTTTTCAAACTTATATAGAGATGTCGCTATTGATAAGCTGAGGGTTTGTTACAAATGAAGAAAGACAGCCCAAAGAAAAGGCCTAATGCGCGCCACTGCATTATCACTTATTTGTTTGCTCGATAAATTCACCACACAATCACTTCTAGCATTATTGGTCCAATCACTGTCGTTGATAAGGTTGTTTAATTTTCTGTCCAGTTTTCTAATCAAAGTGTCTGTAGTTCTATGAAGTTTTCCATATATTTCTTACCTTAATGCGTGTTTCTAATCAGCGGGAATCGAGCAGTGCACGCATTAGGCTTTTGGCTGTCTTTCTTCATTTGTAACAAACCCTCAGCTTTATCAATAGCGACATCTCTATATAAGTTTGAAAAATACTGTGACCTACCACAAAATCATTTAGACATTATCAAAGGCATGACATATAGTGCTACGCATGCCTACCATGAAAATAACTTCCCCGCTCGCTACAGAAAAAGTTTAAAAGAATTGAAGAATGATAATAGCTTACACATTACCAAGGCTGATAAATCCAATAGTTTAGTGGTTCTTGACAAAACTGACTACATGTCACGCATGCATACTTTACTAGAGGATGAAATAACTTACAAAAAACTCGCAAAAAATCCGTTGGACCAAGTAATAAAAAACTTTAATATCAATATCAAACAAATTCTTAAAGACAAAAAAGAACTTTTGTGTCAGTTAACTGTAAAGTGTCCCTCATTACCTTATTTATATGGCCTAGTCAAAACTCATAAGGAAAACAAACCTATGCGCCCAATTATTAGTACTGTAGGATCAATTGCTTATAAACTATCTAAATATCTTACTAAACTGTTATCCCCGCTACTAGGAACTGTATCTAATTCACACATCCGGAATTCTTTTGATCTTGTGGAAAAATTAAATAACATTGTACTAAACCCTAGTGATATTTTTGTCAGTTTTGATGTATGTTTTTTGTTTACAAAAGTCCCTATTGACTCTGTGCTAGAATATTCAAGTAATGAACTTGTACTGCATGAATTGCCTATGTCCGTTTGTCACATAATTTCCTTAATTGAGTTATGTATTTGTGATTGCAGATTTATTTTTAATGGAGAATATTACCAACAAATATTTGGTATGTCCATGGTAAACCTTTATCACCTCTCCTTTCAAACTTATATATTGGAATTTTTGAGAGACAACACGTCCCGAATATCACACTTATCCCCTTAAAATGGTACCGATATGTCGATGATATCTTAGTAGTCTTACCTGGTGGTATCGATGTAAATGATTTACTGTCTAAATTGAATAATTTAGTGCCATCCATAAAATTCACTGTTGAAATTGTATGTATTAATACATAGAGAATCTTTCCAATGCAAATTCAGTATTTATAGAAAACCCACAAATAATTTAACATATGTACATTTTTATTCTGGCCACCATCTTAATATTAACATTTCAATTTTTTCCTCTATGTTCCTACGCGCTTTGCGTATCACGAGTCCACAATATCTGGACCAAGAAATAGAATACATAAAAAAGATAGGAAACGATCTCTGCTACCCACCTCATTTAATTGATTTATGTTATCAAAAAGCTCACAAAAAAGTTTTATAATGTTGCTATTAATGAAAAAGAAATGCCTAAAAATGTACTTAGCTTACCTTATTTTCGTGGATTTGAAACCATAAAATCAATATTTAAATCGTTTAATGTTAATGTAGTGTTCTCTTATAACAATACATTAAAGATATGCTAATTAAAGAAATAGTCCCGTAACAAATAACAACATCATTTACAAAATTCCTTGTAAGGATTGCCCATCGTTTTACGTTGGTCAGTCTAGTAAAAATTTATGTGTTCGGATTAAGCAGCATATGTATTCAGTTAGAACAGCCCAGACTTCAAATGCACTGTTTATCCATCTGAGTGAAAAATCTCATGGTATTAATTGGGGTGATACCTCGGTAATTGCTAGATCTAATGATTATGTTTCAAGAAATTTACTGGAATCGGCAATTATACAAATCACTAATAAAAACAACTTAAATCTTAGTCTGG
>NC_087207.1:74662960-74687960 GCF_015104395.2 Macrobrachium nipponense
CACACTTGTATCTAAATATCACTTTCGTGGATTTTGTTTTTGAAGACCAAAGACTTTCTGTAAATGAGGATCCGCTATCAATCGCGTAAACATTGAGTGTGTGTGTATGTGTGTGTGTGTTGTGTGTCCGAGAGAGAGAGAGAGAGAGAGAGAGAGAGAGAGAGTGAGAGAGAGAGAGAGAG
Source organism: Macrobrachium nipponense (assembly GCF_015104395.2). Taxonomy (NCBI): domain Eukaryota; kingdom Metazoa; phylum Arthropoda; class Malacostraca; order Decapoda; family Palaemonidae; genus Macrobrachium; species Macrobrachium nipponense. Next base: position 74,663,143 of record NC_087207.1, read on the forward strand.
AGAGGATCTGAAGAGTTGAGACATTTTAATGTAGCGATCTAGCAATGAGTATTTGATCTGTGAAAAGGTAAGATATATAGCTAATCAGATGTATTAGCATTTTATCTTTCGAGGCGGCGTGTATGGGCGGGGGTTGGCCGGGGGGGGCGTTTGCGGGGGGGCGGGAAAGGGACGACAGGAAGGGGGGGGCTGACAGAGGCGGGGGGGGGGGGGGTACTGTTGGTTGTTATTTTCAGCAAACAATTCACTTCCGTCTAGATAAGGTAAGAATTTCAGGATGGCTTCTTAACGTATGCCAACTTTTGAAGTGTTCATTGACATCTAGTTTCCTGATTGGGGTCTTTCCAACCAGTGTGCAATGTAGATGACTGAAAAAGTTAATATTGTACAGTATTGTAGACATTCATGTTTTAATGTTATTAAAAGGAATAGTGTATGATAGTTACTTTCATTCAAAACATGTCGCATTGTTATTCAATGGCTACTAATTTAGCCTGATAAATTTAGATGCCACAGAATGTCCAGAATGAAACAGGCCACAATTTTGCAATGATCAGCAAAACGTTGTTGAAAAAGGAGCTATCCGACCTCCAGCTTACGGTAAAAATCTACGGTAAAATAGAGCGTTGTTCCACCAACGGAAATTAAGATAAATACGCTATATTTTATTAACGATAAATAATCTGTGCTGTTTAACATGCATATTATTTATTTCTTACATTTTCATTCTGATAAATAAATCATAAATACCCTATTCTAAAATTCCTGTATCTCTAATTCAAAGAAAAACACCTTTTTTTAGACTTTTTTGGGCTTTCCTACCGCCCCAACAAGAACGGCAACAACAAGTAGTTTTGTAGGCTTACTCTCCGAGTAAGCGATAACCACGCATCTATAATGCGAAAGACCTCACTGGAAATCTCAGCACAAAATAGAAGCTTATTCTTTCGAGAAAGACCGGCTGTTTAACAGCCATAACCAAACAGCCCTTTTCTTATTCTTTCTCAAAGATGGAAATGTTTGTACCTGTTTATATCTACTTATCTCAGCTGCTGTTTCTGCCTCAGTAACATTACTGGTTTTGGATGTGGGTTTTACTCAGCCACGCTGAGACCCGACCATCATCTCCCTACCCCACCCAAAACGACTCCACCGCCCCTACCCACCCACCCAGGTTCAAGCGGTGCTGGTAAAACATCCAAATGCTTCTGTTTAATGGAAAGCGTATCACAGATCTGAATAAAATATGTTCACCAATGTTTTATGATTCTCTTAAATATTGATCGTTACTCTGTCTTTTACCTTTTGTATTTTGTAATAACAGGAAAAACGACAGAGAATTATATCTCAATCACCGTCCAAGGTTTTTAGGACAGATACGAAATAACCGCATGACAGGTGTGTTTATCTGGTGGTTTTCAATCACTGCTGGTTGATGATCATTTAGGATGTTGATACAGGTAGATGCAGCATCCTTTCCCACATAATATAAGCTTTACTGAAAATAGTAGGTGTTCTTTAGCCACCGACATTAAGAAAACTGGTAGTAAATCTTGCCCTAAAGGATCGAGTTCCCTGTTTTTTATTCCGAGTCTGGCAAGCCAAAGTTTATATATATATATATATATATATATATATATATATATATATATATATATATATATATATATATATAGTATATATAGAGAGAGAGAGAGAGAGAGAGAGAGAGACGAGAGAGAGAGAGGAGAGAGAGATCATTTACCAGTTATGCAACTGTACTTTTTTTATGGACGGTGAAAATATAATAATAATAATAATAATAATAATAATAATAATAATAATAATAATAATAATAATAATAATAATAATAATTTTCTAAGGGGTCCACCATTAAAAAAACTTTAATAGTTCGTGCATAATTTAAAAACTCTTTACAAAGCTTCGAACCCTTTCGTCAGTCCAAATGGGCTGAAGATGAACCCAGGGAAGTGTTCGAAAGCCTTGTAAAGTGTTTTTAAATTATGCACGAACTATTAAATTTTTTTTTATGTAGACCTCTTAGAACATTATATAGACTCTCGTGATAGAAAGTTTTTCCCAAATAATAATAATAATAATAATAATAATAATAATAATAATAATAATAATAATAATAATAATAATAATAATAATAATAATAATAATAATAATAATAATAATAATAATAGGGTGGTACGAAACACAACGTGAGGGAGAGATAGAAAACGATCAGGCAAAGATCCTCTTGTGACTATGGTATCAGAAACAGATGGGTGAACTGGGCAAATAGACCAGACGTGACGTTGATTGACAAAATCAAGAAGAAAGTATCACTCATTGATGTCGCAATACCAGGGGACACTAGAATAGATGAGAAAGAAAGAGAAAAATTGGATAAGCATCAAGACCTGGAAAATAGAAATATGAAGGAAATGGGATATGCCAGAAGAAATTGTACTCATATTCATAGGAAAACTAGGCACGATCCCAAGATCCCTGAAAAGAAACCTGTACAAACTAGATAATGAAGTAGTTCCAGGACTCATGCAGAAGAGTGCGATCCTAGAAAAGGCGCACATAGTAAGTTGAGTGATGGACTCCTAAGGAGGCAGGATGCAACCCGTAACCCCACACTATAAAAACCATCCACTCGAACTGGATGACTGTGATAGACAAAAAAATAATTATAATATATATTTCGGAGAGAGGTTAAAAAAAATGACAGCGAAACACTGGACTATCAGAGCTCCCTCTAAAATGAAAAGAACAACATTAGTTTTTCTAAGGTAATTAAAAACTGATGAATCCACAATTTTTTTTCACCCAACACACACATCCCGCACCACCTAGACAAGTTCTTCATTACCCTTTCTTTCTCTTCCACTTTCCTTCCTGACTTACAATTTATCTATTTTGCCAATTCATAAAGTATTTGAGTAACAGATAGAACGTGAATGAATTATGAGGCTATAAAGGAAAAGAACTCATCTCCTAACAATATATAAAAAACATACGTGGATATAAGCATACAGAATATGATCACTGTTGTGAGTTTCGGCAAGTCAATCAAAATTGATAGTAGCTAAAGAATAAATAATAAGGCATATTCACCCTAACCTTCAAAAACATCTAATGGCAAAATATGACAAAACAAAAACAAAAAAATCGGCGGAAAAATAATCTCACTCGAAAAAATGAAAATTATTATTTTTTTCCCGTACGAAATGAACCACTGCGCTGACCGCGAATTTTATCAGAACCAAAATGAATATATTAACAAAGCTCTCGACGATCTTTTTTGTAATCTTCTTATAGAAATTGGTTTGATGTAATCCCCAAAACTGCGGTTTCCCTAAATTCGTCCTAGAAGATCAGAGCTGAATACAATTCGTCTCACCAACCACTGACCTCGTTTTCGGTCGTGGCTGCTTCTATTTTCTTTTTCTTTTTCTTTTTTTAAGATACAGAAGCCTTTGGGAGGAGGAATCTTGTGTCCTTCAATGGCCCAGGTTCGAGGAAAGAAGAAGAAGAAGCGGGCGTGGTTCTTTATACGCCCTTCCTGGGCATAAGTAAGGTTGTTGCATCTGGAGCGAAGGAAATCGGTTTGTCGTCATCTCTTGCCTGCCTAGGCCACGCCCCCTTTACACCTGGCTGGCTGTGCGATGAAGGCAGCCTTGTAGTATTTGTAATTTAATTAAAATGTTATTCATTACACATTATTAAGGTAACTGTATTTGTAATTCTTCAAAGAAATCTCTGCTTAATATTAATTCGTAATAGAAATTTGCTAAATGTATGATGACGTCATACTACAAATATGACGTCACATACCGAAATATTTCTTGGAAATCAATGAAAATCTAGAGATTTCTTTATCTTTTCCTGATTTTTGTGGCACTGGACACTATAATTTAGCTATGTTAAAATGTCAACATAGTTAAAAAGACCGCCTGCCCTTTTTGACAACTGAAAGATGAAGAGAAGAGTATAAATGGGGAGGAGCTTAGTGATAGAAAACGATCAAGCAAATATCCTCGGGGACTGTGGTATTAGAACATAGAGGGGGATACGTGCCATTAGACCAGAAGTGACGTTGATTAACCACATTAAGAAGAAAGTATCATTCTTTGATGTCACAATACCATGGAACACCAGAGTAGAAGGGAAAAGATTGAGAAGTAACAAGACTCACACACGGAGAGAGAGAGAGAGAGAGAGAGAGAGAGAGAGAGAGAGAGAATGTCTTTGGTAACTATGATATCATATACACTGATCTTGACCCTGAATGTGAAAATGACCTCCATATTATCTCTACTAGCCTGTTTAAATAGTGCCAATGAATAGTCTGAATCCAAACTTAGAAGACTCAAAAGCAAGGAAACCCTTCAAGACCAATCATTAGCCAAATACCAGCACCCACATACCACCCTGCATCTGCAGCACACACAGTTTGAAGTCGTCTGCGGAGTTCCTGCAAGCCCTAAGATCCACGCCCTCTGGAGGCAGTATCGCATCGTTGGATGTAGAGTCGCTTTTTACCAACGATCCTGTAGATGAAATCATCGAAATGATCCTTGAACCCCTCCACTGACAAACTGAGTATTCCAGAAAACGCCCTTCGCTCTCTGCTGGAAATATGCACCAAGAAGGCCCCCTTCATTCACCACCATGGCCATATGTACTTACTCATCGACGGTGTAGCGATGGGATCCCCCCTCGGGGTCATGTTTGCGAACTTTTATATGGACATAGCGGAGGAGCGTGTCTTTAGGAGCATCAGGAAGCCTTCTATACACGTAAGATATATAGATAACACTTTCATCCAAGTAGGAACGATGGAGGAGATCGAGGAGATACGACAAGCTTTCCATATCCACAGCTGTCTACTTTTTACCAGTGGACATAGACGTGATGGCCGTCTCTACACGAGGCCTACGAACCAGGGAATGTATCTAAACGGCGAGAGTGAATGCCCTGAACGTTATAAGGACACCACCATCAGCTTCTACGCCAGGAGATGGAACGTGCAGCCCAGGTCCTAGTAAACAACGGACACACCCAGTATGAACGTCACACAGGAGACCTTCCTCCCCCCCACCGCCGTCAGGAGAGGAGAAGACGACGCCCCAGAACGACCATTGCACCAGAGGGCCCCTAAGGATGATAGAAGCATTAGCTCTCATCCTGAGGACGACCTAGCAGCACAAAAAATAAAACAATAATAATAAACTGAAAGCTAATAATAATGTAAATAAAAAAGATAAATAAAATAACAGTAAAGAGTAATAGTAAATGATAAAAAAATATATATATTAGTAAAAATATTATATAAATTATAAAAATAATAATACATAAAAATAAAAATAAAATATATTATAATATAAATATATATATATATATATATATATATATATATATATATATATACTATATATATATATTATATATATTATATAGATCATATATTATAAAATATACAAAAATAATGAAAATAGAAATAATAATAATAATAATGAAAAGAAAAATAAAATAAATATAAAAATAATAATAATTAATTAAAGAAAAATAATATTAAAAGTAAAAATAAAAATACATAAACAAATATCAATACAATTAATAAGATAATAAAAAAACCTCTCTCCTCCCCAAAAAAAATAAAAAAATAAGAATAGAAATAATAGTAATAATTTTGATGATAAAAATTAAAATGGTCAACGTAAAAGTAAAAAAAAATAAAAATAAAAATAATAACGATAAAATAATAACGATAAAACAAATTCAGTAAACATAAATATGAATATAATTGAATTTAGAATAATAATAATACAAATTCAAAATAATAATAATTACAATAATAATAATAATAATAATAATAATAATAATAATAATAATAATAATAATAGTTGTGAAATAATATGTAGTAATAATTTTGAAAAGAAAAAATATCAAAAATAAAAAAGAAAGTAATTTAAACGAAAATAAAAAATAATTAATAATAATATAAACAAAAATAATAAAAATATATAAATAAAACGAATAATAATAATAGAATAATAATAATAATAATAATAATAATAATAACAATAATAATAATAATAATAATGATAATAATAATAATAATAATAATAATACTGTGGAAGTTTCTAACAGGTATCATCAGTGAGGGCGGTACAACTACCTAGAGGATACAAACACCATCCCCCGCCAACAGAAAGGCCGAAGAAGGAAGTGTAGGGGCACGTTTTAAAACCACCAGCTCCTGATACCACACTGTCATGGTAATTGCTTTATAGCAAAGAATTACGAGTTAAAGGGAAGGAAAACGCATCTTCGAGAAGTTCTGCAGCATGAAGGTTTTCGCGCATGTGTTGGAGGTGCCTGTTCTCATGATGGTTCTAGAATCGGTAGGAGTGTTGTGGAACTTGACAGGCGCCTACGTGACGTGAGGAACGCCGCGATTTCTGATGTAATACTTCGTCCAGATCCTTCTAAGAATTTCCGGTAATCTCGGGAATGATTTCCGTGAGCATGTTGAAAAGAAAGAAAGAGAGAAGTATGAGAGAGATGAAAGAGCGTATGCATGAGCAGGAAGAAAGAGAAAAAGAATTTATGCACGAGTTGGAAATTGCTCGGTTAAGGCAAAGCACTCTTAACAGTCAGTCAGGCCAGAACGAAAACGAAGCTGATAGGTTAAGTATGAGTGCAGTGATGAAATTAGTACCAAAGTTTGATGAGGAAGATGTAACGAAATATTTCATGTGTTTTGAGAAGTTAATGGAAAGAGTAGTTTCTCCTAAAGAAATGTGGACTTTATATTTACAGTCAGTTTTGAGTGGTAGGGCGCTTACTGTGTATAGTTGCATATCTAAGGGGGAATGTGATGATTATGATATTGTGAAAGAAACTGTTCTTAGTGCATACAGGTTAGTACCGGAGGTGTACCGTAAGAAATTTAGAGGTTTGAGAAAGGACGATAATATTACGTATGTAGAATACGGTAAGAAGTTAGAAAGGCTGTTTTTTGATTGGTTAACTTCTGCAAAAGTTTAGGATTTTGATGGTTTGAAGAACTTAGTGTTGTTAGAAAACTTCAAAGATAACGTATCCCCTGAGATTAAGCTTTATATAGAAGATAGGCAAGAAGTATCTTTCGCAGGAGCAACTAGGTTAGCTGACGAATATAGTCTAACTCATAATTTGAGTCTTGGTAGGAAACGAAATGATCCTTTGTCTGGTAGAGTACAAACCGGTAGAGGTTTCAGTTCCAGTAATAGCAATGTGAGTAAAAGTGACTATTCCTGTTATACATGTGGAAAACCAGGATAATTTTTTTTCTTTTTGGGGGGACGTGTCATGGTAATTGCTTTATAGCAAAGAATTACGAGTTAAAGGGAAGGAAAACGCATCTTTGAGAAGTTCTGCAGCACGGAGGTTTTCGCACATGTGTTGGAGGTGCCTGTTCTCATGATGGTTCTAGAATCGGTAGGAGTGTTGTGGAACTTGACAGGCGCCGACGTGACGTGAGGAACGCCGCGATTTCTGATGTAATACTTCGTCCAGATCCTTCTAAGAATTTCCGGTAATCTCGGGAGCCTGTGACGTTCGCTGGTAAGCCACGCTCCCAGGTTGCCGTATAAATACGACTGACAAAGTAGGAGGGAGTTGATCATCAGTAAGAGTCACAGATAAGATTATCAGTGAGAGCCCAGCAGCAGAGATCAGATGTCATCAGAAAGAGATAAGAGAAGAAGGAAGAGACGAAGGATCAAAGAGAAAAAGGCGCTCGAGAGTTTAATCGGGATCTGGTCAAGTCGTCCAGGAGAGGACGACCGAGGTATTTTCGACGTTGAGCAAGCCTTGAGAGAAGAAACTTTCTACAAGAGGTTTCGAGGAGTTCCTGCCCTTCAAGTATCAAGAATAGACATTATTTTCTGCAATACGGAGTCAAGAAGACGTCTACAATTACAGTTCTCCTTTTGTGAAGCCACCGCTTCGAGCATAGATCTCCGACAGCGCAAAACTTGCCAGCAAGTATTAACATTACGTCACTGTTCCCCCTGTTCATGCAGTGTAAGATTTTAATTTTTTTATGTAAATAGGAGTTACCATTCTGCATTTATCTTTGTTAGTAAGATTGTAAGTAAACCTTTGTTGTGTTTGTGTATCTTTCTATATTCGTATCCCCAGTTACAACTGTTAGTGTTGAATTCTTTTTGTTGATAATAATATCGAACTCATGGTTCGTAATGCACACTCATGGCTAACACAATCCTTGAACATATATGGGGCAGAAGGAAGCACCATCAGCTTCCTCAAAAAATACAATGGGCCATTGGAATGCCATATTTACAAGTTCTGGGATAAGACTAGGAGAGGTTAATATCAGGACAGTGATCTTTCAAGATGACTCACTGTCACCACTACTCTTCGTAGCCATGATTCACATGACAAAAGTACTACAGATGACGGAACCAAAACACGACTTCAGCGAGAGTTTCTGCAACTCGTGCAAAGTGCATGGGCACACCGCTTCCTGGTCGAGATGCCCGAAGAAAGCAGCTGCGGTTACTGTCATTGCAATGATAGGGACGGACAATCCTTCAGCTCTAGTAGGCGCTCCAACGCAGGTTCATATATTTGCTGCACTTCCCAGAGGTCGCTATCCTGCCCACCACGTCGGAGCTTTCGATGACACTAGTGCGCGAGGATAGATTCCTTACTGAGATCGGGTTGACAGGCACCAATTCGTCACAAAGGAAAGCCTCAACCACATTAAGATTTACTGTCCTACTGTCTGGTCGAGAGTCATCCGAGCTCACTATTCCAACATATGTACTATTGGGGTTATACCGTCCTGTTTGGATAAGATTTTAAGCCTCCTCCTACCTTTTCACAGTCCCAGGGACACCGCCCTTTCTTACATACCTTCAGACAAATCATATAGTCCTCCAAGCAGCAAGGTACAGAGAGAGGTAGCGTCATCCCCACTCAATATCCCATAACCCTTTTTGTGTACTTTGCTGAACATCTGTGCAAGAAGTTATCCTGAAGTTTGGTGTGGGTGTGGTTCTTTATAGCCCCCTCTTAGGAGTGGCAGGAGATTCTTTTACACAGGCGCATGCTGGTCATACCAAAGTTGTTCATAAGTAAGGTGGTTGCATCTTGAGAGAAGGAAATTGGCTTATCGTCATCTTTTGCCTGCCTAGGCCATGCCCCTTTACAACCGGGCAGAAGTGCGATGAAGGCAGGCTTGTAGCAATTGTAATTTAATTGAAACGTTATTCATTACACAGTCTGAAGGTAACATTAATTTCAATTCTTCAATGAAATCTCTACTTAATATTAAATCTAGTTGGAATAGAAATTTCCTAAACGTAAGATGACGTCTTATTACAGATATGACGTCGCATACTGAAATTTCTTGGAAATCAATAAAATCTAAACATTTCCTTATATTTTCCTAATTTATGTGGCACAAGACACAACAATGTACCTATGTTAAAATGTCAATATAGTTAAAAAGACCGCCTTCCCTCTTTGACAACTGAAATATGACGAACAGAGCTTAATTGGGGAGGAGCTTAGTGATAGAAAACGATCAAGCAAATATCCTCGGGGACTGTGGTATCAACAGACCAGAAATGACGTTGAGTGACAACATTAAGAAAAAAGTATCGCTTATTGGTGTCGCAATACCATGTGACACCAGAGTAGAAGGGAAAAGATTGGAAAGTATCAGGGCAATATCTGAAAACCAGTGAAGACGAGTGGCTCAAGAGTGCATGGGAAGAAGGACTGATAAAAGTAGACGAAGAGAATGACAAAAAGAACAGAGGAATGGCACAACAAACCAATGCATGGATAATACATGAGACAAACTAAAGAACTAGCCAACGATGAAATATGACAATGGCTATGAGGGGAGAGCCCAAGAAGTACACTGCATGAATGATAACAGCCGCACATGAAGTACACTGCATGAATGATAACAGCCGCACTAAGAACCAGATATGTTCAAAGAACAATAGATGGAAATAACATCTCTCCCATATGAAGGAAGTGCAATACGAAAAATGAGACCATAGACCACATAGCAAGCGAATGTCCGTCACTTGCACAGAACCAATACAAAAAGAGGCATGATTCAGTGGCAAAAGCCCTCCACTGGAGCCTGTGCAAGAAACACCAGCTACCTTGCAGTAATAAGTGGTACGAGCACCAACCTGAGGGAGTGATAGAAAACGATCAGGCAATGATCCTCTGGGACTATGGTATCAGAACAGATAGGGTGATACGTGCAAATAAACCAGACGTGACGTTGATTGACAAAATCAAGCAGAACGTATCACTCATTGATGTCGCAATACCATGGGACACCAGAGTTGAAGTTGAAGAAAGGGAAAAAATGGATACGTATCAAGGCCTGAAAATAGAAATAAGAAGGATATGGGATATGCCAGTGGAAATCGTACCCATAATCACAGGAACATTAGGCACTATCCCAAGATCCCTGTAAAGGAATCTGGAAAAACTAGAGGGTGAAGGAGCTTCAGGACTCATGCAGAAGAGTGTGCTCCAAGAAATAGCGCACATAATAAGAAAAGTGATGGATTCCTAAGGAGGCAGGATGCAACCCGGAACCCCCCACTATAAATACCACCCAATCGAATTAGAGGACTGTGATAGACCAATAATAATAATAATAATAATAATAATAATAATAATAATAATAATAATAATAATAATAATAATAATAATAGCCAGTAACTACAGGCCTATCACCTGCCTACCAATAATGTGGAAGTTACTAACAGGTATCATCAGTGAAAGGCTATACAACTACCTAGAGGAGACAAACACCATCCCCCACCAACAGAAAGGCTGCAAAAGGAAGTGTAGGGGCACAAAAGACCAGCTCCTGATAGACAAAATGGTAATGAAGAACAGTAGGAGAAGGAAAACCAACCTAAGCATGGCATGGATAGACTATAAGAAAGCCTTCGACATGATACCACACACATGGCTAATAGAATGCCTGAAAATATATGGGGCAGAGGAAAACACCATCAGCTTCCTCAAAAATACAATGCGCAACTGGAATACAATACTTACAAGTTCTGGAATAAGACTAGCAGAGGTTAATATCAGGAGAAGGATCTTCCAGGGCGGCTCACTGTCCCCACTACTCTTCGTAGTAGCCATGATTCCCATGACAAAAGTACTACAAAAGATGGATGCCGGGTACCAACTCAAGAAAAGAGGCAACAGAATCAACCATCTGATGTTCATGGACGACATCAAGCTGTATGGTAAGAGTATCAAGGAAATAGATACCCTAATCCAGACTGTAAGGATTGTATCTGGGGACATCAGGATGGAGTTTGGAATAGAAAAATGCGCCTTAGTCAACATACAAAAAGGTAAAGTAACGAGAACTGAAGGGATAAAGCAACCAGATGGGAGCAACATCAAAGACATAGATGATACAGGATACAAATACCTGGGAATAATGGAAGGAGGGGATATAAAACACCAAGAGATGAAGGACACGATCAGGAAAGAATATATGCAGAGACTCAAGGCGATACTCAAGTCAAAACTCAATGCCGGAAATATGATAAAAGCCATAAACACATGGGCAATGCCAGTAATCAGATACAGCACAGGAATAGTAGAATGGACGAAGGCAGAACTCCGCAGCATAGATCAGAAAACCAGGAAACATATGACAATACATAAAGCACTACACCCAAGAGCAAATACGGACAGACTATACATAACACGAAAGGAAGGAGGGAGAGGACTACTAAGTATAGAGGACTGCGTCAACATCGAGATCAGAGCACTGGGGCAATATCTGAAAACCAGTGAAGACGAGTGGCTAAAGAGTGCATGGGAAGAAGGACTAATAAAAGTATATGAAGACCCAGAAATATACAGAGACAGGAGAATGACAGACAGAACAGAGGACTGGCACAACAAACCAATGCACGGACAATACATGAGACGACTAAATTACTAGCCAGCGATGACACATGGCAATGGCTACGAGGGGAGCTAAAGAAGGAAACTGAAGATGATAACAGCGCACAAGTCAGGCCCTAAGAACCAGATATGTTCAAAGAACGATAGACGGAAGTAACATCTCTCCCATATGTAGGAAGTGCAATACGAAAAATGAAACCATAAACCACATAGCAAGCGAATGCACGGCACTTGCACAGAACCAGTACCAAAAGAGGCATGATTCAGTGGCAAAAGCCCTCCACTGGAGCCTGTGCAAGAAACACCAGCTACCTTGCAGTAATAAGTGGTACGAGCACCAACCTGAGGGAGTGATAGAAAACGATCACACAAAGATCCTCTGGGACTATGGTATTAGAACGGATAGGATGATACGTGCAAACAGACCAGACGTGACATTGATTGACAAAGTCAAGAAGAAAGTATCACTCATTGATGTCGCAATACCATGGGACACCAAAGTTGAAGAGAAAGAGAGGGAAAAAATGGATAAGTATCAAGATCTGAAAATAGAAATAAGAAGAATATGGGATATGCCAGTGGAAATCGTACCCATAATCATAGGAGCACTAGGCACAATCCCAAGATGCCTGAAAAGGAATCTAGAAAAACTAGAGGCTGAAGTAGCTCCTGGTCTCATGCAGAAGAGTGTGACCCTAGAAACAGGACACATAGTAAGAAAAGTGATGGACTCCTAAGGAGGCAGGATGCAACCCGGAACCCCACACTATAAATACCACCCAGTCGAATTGGAGGACTATGATAGAGAGAGAGAGAGAGAAAAAAAAAATAATAATAATAATATTTACTAATAATTTTGAAAAGAAAAATAAAAAATATAAAAAAGTAATTTAAATAAAAAGAAAATAATGAATATAAAAAAATAATAATTTAAAAAATAATTATAATAACGTGGAAGTTTCTAAAAAGTATCACCAGTGAAAGGCGGTACAATTACCTAGAGAAAACAAAAACCATCGCCCGCCAACAGAAAGACTGCAGAAGGAAGTGTAGGGGCACAAAAGACAAGCTACTGATAGAGAAAATGGTAATGAAGAAGAGTAAGAGAAGGAAAACCAACCTAACCATGGCATGGATCGACTACAAGAAAGCCTTCGACATGATACGACACACATGGCTAATAGAATCCCTGGAAATATATGGGGCAGAGGAAAGCACCATCAGCTTCCTCAAAAATACAATGGGCCACTGCAATACAGTATTTACAAGCTCTGGGATAAGACTAACATCAAGAGAGCGATCTTTCAAGATGACTCACTGTCCCCACTACTCTTCGTAGTAGCCATGATTCACATGATAAAAGTACTACAGAAGATGGATCTAAGAACGACTTCAGTAAGAGTTTCTGCGACCCTTGCAAAGTGCATGGGCACACCGCTTCCTGGGCGACATGCCCCAAAAAAGCAGCTGCGGTGACTATCATTGCTATGACAGGGGCAAATCCATCCTTCAGCTCTAGTAGGCCCTCCGGGTCCGAGCTTTCGATGAGATTCTTTACGGAGTTCGGGTTGACAGGCACTAATTCGTCATAAACGACAGCCTCCTCAACCATGTTAAAATGGTCTTGTCTACTGTCTGGTTGAGAGTCACCCGACCTCACCACTCTAAGGTTAAAAATCTTTTCCTGCTAGGACAAGATTTTTAACCTCCTCCTACCTTTTCACAGTCCAAGGGCCCCCACCCTTCCTTACATACCTCCAGACCAATCCTACAATCCTCCAAGAACCAAGCTATCTAAAGAGGGAGGTAGCATCATCCTCACTCAATATCCCAGAAGCCTCTATGTGTACTTTGCTGAACATCTGTACAAGAAGTCTCCTGATGTTTGGTGCGGGCGTGGTTCTTCATAACCCCCTCCTGGGCGTGGCAGGAGAGTATCTTACACAGCCTGTTTCAGTAGTGTCAAGGAATAGTAAGAATCCACACATAGAATAAGAAGTGACCATTGAAAAACTACAGGTTATACAACGAATGTTTAACTACAGCCTCAGGCATCTTTGAATGAAATTAAAATTAACATCCATAATTACTTATTCTAGACATGCCAACCTTCGGTGCGTTGTTAAGTAGTTTAAGCAACAACGAGAAAATCATAAAAATAAAATAGACCTACATAATATTACTACAGGGAAGGCAGCAATTATTTTTAATTTAACATGTCTATAAGATGGTTTACTTCAAGAATAAAGGTAAAAATAATGAAATAATATTAATGGTAAATAAAAATTAAAAAGATACAAAAGTAAAAAAGTAATAAGATAAGAATAAAATAAATAAAATATATAGATAAATAAAAAGTAAAAAATAGAATTTTTTTTATAAAAATATATATCAAAGTTAAATTAAATAAAAAACAATAAAAAAAATAGATAAATAAATAAAAAATAAAAAAATAAAAATAAAAATAAAATAAAAATAAAAATATAAAAAAATAAAAAAAATTAAAAAATAAAAATGGAAAAAATAACGAATAAAAAATGAAATAAAATAAAAAAAAATAAATTAAAAATAAATATTAAATAAAGGGGGGGGGGGGGGGGTTTTTGGGGTGTTTTTTTTTTTTTTTTTTTTGTTTTTTTTTTTGTTTTTTTTTTTTTTTTTTTTTTTTTGTTTTTTTTTTTTTTTTTTTTTTTTTTTTTGGGGGGGGGGGGGTTTTTCTTCTCTCTCTGTTTGTGTGGGAATAAATTTAAAAAATAAACTAACTAAAAAATCAAATGAATAAAATAAAGGTAAAATAAATAAATCTAAAAATAAAAAAAAAATAATTAATGAATTAAAGCATACATATAAAACAAATAGAAAAAAATAAACAAATAAATAAAGAAATAAAAAATAAAATTAAAATAATTAAAATAAAAATTAAATAAAAAAATAAATACATAAATGAATAAATAAAAATCAATCAATCAAAAAGTATATAAATATGATAAATAAAAAATATAAAAAGAAAAATATTAAAAAAAATAAATGAAATAACTAAATAAATAAAAATAAATAAATATACATAACCTATATAAATGAATAAAAAAATAAATATTTTTTAAGAGAATAAAAAATAAATACAATAAATAACAAATAAAAAGAAATCCCAAAATAAAATAAAAATAAATAAAAAATAAAAAAATAAATGAAAAAAATAAAAATCAACAAATAAAAAAAATAATGGATGAATTAATTAATAAATAAAAATACATATAAATAAATAAGGAATTATTAAAAATGAAAATAAATTAGATAAGAGATAAATAAATACAAATAAATAAATAGATAAATAAATAAATAAAATAAATAAAATAAATATAAAAAAATAAAGAGGTAAAATATGTACAGATAAACTAAATAGTAAAGATAAATAAGATAATGAATCATTAAAAATAAATACATACATAAAAATAAATAAATTAATGAAAATTAATAAATAAGTACATAAATAGAATTAAATATGTAAATAAATAGAAAATTATTAAATATAAATAAATGAATAAATAGAAATAAATAAATAAATAGGTAAAATAAATATATAAACATAAATATATAAATAAAAAATAATAATAAATTATAAATAATATATAAAAATGAATAAATTAATAAAAATTAATAAATATATATATATAAAAATAAATAAATAAATAAATAATAATCAAATAAATAAAAATAAATAAGTAAATAAATAAATAAAATAGATAAAAATAAATATAAACATAAAACATATATAAATAACTAAATAAAAATAAATAAAAAGCAATAAATAAAAATAAATAAGAATTAACAAAAATTAATGAAAATAAATATAAAAATAAATAAAAAAATACATAAAAATAAAAAATGGAAAAGTAAATCCACAAGAATATGTCTGTTTTGATCTTGTTATTTAAAATACAAAGCAGAAAGCTTTCGATGACCTGCACGGTCATCGAAAGCTTTCTGCTTTGCATTTTATGATAACAAGATAAAACAGACATATTCTTGTGGATTTACTTTTCCATTTTATTTTATTAATTCATGGTGATTATTAATTCATGTGATTATTTCTTTGAATAAAATAAATAACGAACGGGTAAATAAATAATCAATAACAGGAATATATAAATTAATTAATAAAAAAAAAAATAAACATTAATAAATTTAAATAAATAAAAAAAATAAAAATTAATGCTAAGAATGAAAAATAGATTAATTAAATATAAGTAAATAAATAAATAACAATAAATAAAATAAATAAAAATAAATAACTAAATATAAAAAAAGAAAATAAGTAAAAAATAAAAAATATAAATAAATAATGATAAATAAATAAAAAAATAAATTTTAAAAATGAATAAAAAATAAAAATAAGAATAAATGAAAATAAATAAATAAATAAAAATAATATAAACAAAATAAATAGAAATAAATAAAAAAATAAATAAATAAATAAAAATAAGATGAAAATAAAAAAAATATAAAATAATAAAATTAATGAAAATAAAAAAAATAATTTAAAATACGTATAAATAAAAAATAAATAAATAAATAAATAAATAAAATAGACATAAATAAAATAAAAATGAATAAAATAAAATAAATGAATAGCTAAAAACAAATAATTAATAAAAAAATAAATAAATAAATGAAATCAAATAAAAAGAATGAATTAAAATAAAATAATAATAATAAAATAACCAAATTTTAAAAAAATTTATATAAAAATATAAGTAAAGAATGAAAAAATTATTGAATAAATATAAAATTTTTCAAATACATAAACAAAGACATAAATATTTTAAACATAAAAAAATAAATAAACAAATATGAAAAATAATAATAAAAAAAAATAAAAATAAATATGCAATTGCAATGATAAAAACTTGATAAAAATAAAAACTAATGAAAATAAAATGACGATATTGAAAAAAAAAAATAAATAAACCAATAAAAAGAAAAAAATAGAAAAAAAATAAGAATTAATAAAAATAAAACATTTTAAAAATAAAATATATAACAATAATGATATAAAAAAATAAAACTAAATAAAAATAAGAGTCATACATTGAAATAAAAAATATCTAATATAAAATAAATAAAAATTTAATTTACCAAATAAAAATGATGAAATAATAATAAGTAAAATATAAATAATAATGATAATAATAAAAGAATTAATAATAAAATACATATAATATATAAGTAAAAAAATAATAATAACTATAATAAAAAATATAAAAATGAAAAAATAATAATGGAAACAATAAAATTATAATAGTAAGCAGACTCATTGAACATATATGGGGCAGAGAAAAGCACCATCAGCTTCCTCAAAAATACAATGGGCAACTGGAATACAGTATTACTAGGAGAGGTTAACATCAGGAGAGGGATCTCCCGGGGCATTTCACTGTCCCCACTACTCTCTGTATTAACCACGATTCACATGAAAAAGGTACTACAGACGATGGACCTAAGCACGAATTCAGAGAGTTTCTACGACTTGTACATATTGCATGGGCACACCGCTTTCTGGTCGAGATGACCCAGGAAAGCAGCTGCGGTTATTGCCATTGCAATGACAGGGACTGATAATCCTTCAGTTCTATATATTTGCTGCACCTCCCAAAAGTCTCTATCCTGCCCACCACGTCCGAGCTTTCGATGACACTGGTGCGCAAATATCCACCATTCGCGAAGATACCTTACGGAGCTCGGGTTGACAGGCACTAATTCGTCACAAAGGAAAGCCTCAACCACGTTAAGATGTTCTTGCCTACTGTCTGGTCGAGAGTCACCCGACCTCACCGCTCTAAAATATGTAATATGGAGGTTATACCCTCCTGCTAGGACAAGATTTTCAACCTCCTCCTACCTTTTCACAGTCCAAGGGCCCCCACCCTTCTTTACATACCTCCAGACCAATCCTACAGTCCTCCAAGAACCAAGCTATCTAAAGAGAGAGGTAGCATTCATCCCCACTCAATATCCCAGAAGCCTCAATGTGTAATTTGCTGAACATCTGTACAAGAAGTCTCTTGATGTTTGGTGCGGGCGTGGTTTTTCATAGCCCCCTCCTGGGCGTGGCAGGAAAGTATCTTACACAGCCTGTTTCAGTAGTGTCAAGGAATAGTAAGAATCCACATATAGAATAAGAATTGACCATTGAAAAACTCTACAGGTTATACAACGAATGTTTAACTACAGCCTCAGGCATCTTTGAATAAAATTAAAATTAACTTTCATAATTATCTATTTTAGACATGCCAACCTTCGTTGTGTTGTTAAGCAGTTTAAGCAACAACAAGAAAATCATAATTATGTAAATAGACCTACATAATATTAATGCAGCTGAGGCAGTGATTACTTTTAATTTAGCATGTATAAAAGATGGTTTACTTCAAGAATAAAGGTAAAAATAATGAAATAATCATTAATTTTGAAATTAAAATTTAAAATAAAAACAACTAAAAACAATAATAAATAAAAATAAAAAACAAATCAATATATTAAGTAAGAAGAATAGAAAAAAATAAATAAATAAGAATAAATTAAATAAATAAAAAAATAAAATAAATAATAATAAATAAATAAATAAATAAATAACTAAATAAAAAACAAATAAAAAATGAATGAATAAATTTAAAAATAATAACTAAATACATAATTGAATTAAAATAAAGAAATGGATAAATGAAGATAATTAACTAAAACATTAATAAGTAAAAACAAATAAATAAATAAATAAATAAATAAATAAATTAAAGTTAAATCAATAAATGAATATTAATAAAGGAATAAATAAATAAATAAAAAAAATAAATAATATACAAAAAAATTAATAAATGAGTAAAAATGAATAAATAAATAAAATAAGTACATGATAAAGGAAATAAAAATAAAGATAAGTGCATAAATAAATAAATAAAAATTAATAATTGAATAAATGAGAATAAAATTTTTTTTTGAAAATTAATAAAAAAAGATTAATCAATAAATAAACATACATATGAATGAATAAAAAATTATTAAAAATGAAAATAAATTAAAAGATAAAAAATATAACAATAAATACATTAATAAATGAATAAAACTTAATAAATGAATAAAAACTTAATAAATAAATAAAAATTAATATATAGAACATATAGGTAAATATAAAAAATTGCTAAAGTAATGAATAATTAGAAATAAAAAATACATACATAAAAATAATACATACATTAAAAATAAACTGATTAATTTAAATAAATCAAATATATATAAATAAATAAAAAATGAATAAATAGATAAAGATAAATATATAAAAATAGTATATAAAAAAAATGAAAAAAAAATTAAAAAATAAAGTATATAAAAAAAAAACTGAATAAATTAATAGAAATTAATAAATAAAGAAAGTATATAAAAATAAATAAGTAAATATAAAACAAAAAAATAAATAAATAGTAATAAATAAATGAATAAAATAAATAAATAAATGTAAATGGATAAAAATATATATAAACATAAACATATATAAATTACTAAATATAAATAAATAAAAATCAATAAATAAAGATAAATAAGAATAAATAAAAACAAATAAATAGATAAAAATTAATGAAAATAAATATATACATGAAAATAAAATAAATAAACAAAAACGAATAAATGAATAGGAATATATGAAAATAGATAGAAATATATCAAAATTAATAAAGCGAATAAAAACGATAAACAAAAATAAATAAAAAAATTAACTGATAGAAAATAAATTTATTAAATATGTAAAAAATAAGTAATAATAAATCAAAAATAAAATAACAAAACATAATGAATTAGATATATATGATAATGAATAAATAAATAGATAAGCAAAAATGAATAAATAAACAGAAAAAAAAAATTTGTGAAACAAATAATCAAATAAATAATAAATTAATACATAAACCGAAAAATTAATATTTAAAAAAAAAATTATTAAAAGCAAAAAAATAATAACAAAATTAAAATAAATACGATGCATATTATAAAATGATAAAAATAAAAATTAGAAAAATGAGAATAAAATGAAAATATTTATAAAAAAAGAATAGGAAAATAAAAAAATAAAAAATAAAAAATAATAATAAATAAAATAAAAATACTAAAAAATAATAATATATAAACGATAATAAAAAATCCAAGTAAAAAACTAATAAAATAACAATAATAATAAATTGAAATAAAAAATATTTAAGATAATAATAATTTTGATACCAAATAAAAATGATGAAATAACAATAAGTAAAATAGAAATGATAAAGATAAAAAATTTTTAAAAATGAAAATGATAGAATAAATATAATAAAAATATAAATTAAAGCAATACTAATAGTATAATAAATAAAAAATTAAAAAATAGTAATGAAAAAGATAAAATAATAATGATAAGCAGAATCAGTGAACATATATTTGGCAGAGAAAAGCACCATCAGCTTCCTCAAAAATACATTGTGTAACTGGAATATAGTATTTAGAAGCTCTGGGATAAGACTAGGAAGGTTAACATCAGGATAGGGATCTTGCGGGGCGACTCACTCTTCGTAGTAGCCATGATTCTCATGACAAAAGTATTACAGAAGGTTGACCTAAACACGACTTCAGCGAGTTTCTACGACTTGTACTAATTGCATGGGCACACCTCTTCCTAGTCGATATGCCCCAAGAAAGCAGCTGCGGTAACTGATATTGCATTGACAGGGACGGACAATCCTTCAGTTCTAGTAAGCCCTCCAGCGCAGGACCCTATATTTGCTGCACCTCCCAGAAGTCGCTATCCTGCCCACCAAGTCCGAGCTTTCGATGACACTGGTGCGCAGATATTCATTGTTCGCGAGGATGAGATTCCTTACTGAGCTCGGGTTGAGAGGCACCAATTCGCCATAAAGGAACGCCTCAACCACGTACAGATTTTCTGTCCTACTGTCTGGTCGAGAGTCACCAGAGCTCACCGTTCCAACGTATGTACTATGGAGGTTATACCGTCCTTTTGGTATAAGATTTTAAGCCTCCTCCTACCTTTTCACAGTCCCAGGGACCCCGCCCTTTCTTACATACCTTCAGACAAATCATATAGTCCTCCAAGCAGCAAGGTATCTACAGAACCCTCTTTGTGTACTTTGCTGAACATCTGTACAAGAAGTCTCCTGATGTTTGGTGCGGGCGTGGTTCTTTATAGCCCCTTCCTGGGCGTGGCAATGGAGTCTCTTACACAGGCGCATGGTGGTCATACCAAAGGTGGTTGCATCTGGAGAGAAGGAAATCGGTTTGTCGTCTTCTCTTGCCTACCTAGGCCACGCCCCCTTTACACCTGGGCGGCTGTGGGATGAAGGCAGGCTTGTAGCAATTGTAATTTAATTGAAATTTTATTCATTACACCGCCCTAAGGAAACTGTAATTGAGGTCATACTACAGATATGACGTCGCATACCGAAATATTTCTTGGAAATCAATAAAAAATCTAAACATCTCCTTATGCTTTTCTAATTTATGTGGCACAAGACACCACATTGTACCTAAGTTAAAATGTCAATATAGTTAAAAAGACCGCCTTCCCTCGTTGACAACTGAAATATGACGAACAGAGCATAATTGGGGAGGAGCTTAGTGATAGAAAACGATCAAGCAAATATCCTTGGGGACATTGGTATCAATAGATTGAAAACATTAAGAAGAAAGTATCCCTTATTGATGTCGGAATACCATGTGACACCAGAGTAGAAGGGGAAAGATTAAAAAGTATCAGGAGAGAGAGAGAGAGAGAGAGAGAGAGAGAGAGAGAGAGAGAGAGAGAGAGAGAGAGAGAGAGAATGACTTTTATAAAGACTGATATATAAATATATACTCTGATCTTTATCCTGCATATGAAAATGACCTCCATAGGCATTCTACTAGCCTGTTTAACTAGTGCCATGGAATTTTCAGAATCCAGACTGGGAATAAAACTTGACCATCGAAATACCCTACGGGTTACAAATCGATGATTTAACTACAGCCTCTGGCATCTTTGAATAAAAATAAAATTGACTACAATAATTACTTATTTTAGACATGCCAACCTTCGGTTCGTTGTTCAGCAGTTTAAGTAACACCGAGAAAATCATAATTATGTAAATAGACTTACATAATATTGCTGCAGCTGAGGCAGCAATTACTTTTAATTTAACATGTTTAAAAGATGGTTTACCTCAAGAATAAAGTAAAAATTAAATATCAATATAAATTAAAGTAAAAAGAATTAAAATATAAACAATTAAATAAATAATAATAAAAAACATACAAAATAAATAAACAAAAATAAATTAATTTAAATAAAAATAATAGCAAATAAATAAATTAATAATAAATAAATATATAAATAAAAATAAATAAATGCACGAATAAATAAATAAATAAATAAAATATTTATAGAACAAACAAATAATAATAACATAAATAAATAAATAGAAATAAATAACCTAAAATAAACTAAATGAATAACGAATAAATAAAATAAATGAATAAATAGAAATTAAAATAAAGAAAAACAAATAAAAATAGATAAATTAATAAATAAAAACTAAATAACTGAGACAATAAGTAAACCAAAAGTATCCTAAATAAATCGGATAAATAAATAAAATGAATTAATTAGTAAATAACGCGTAATTTTTTAATCATGAAAAATGAATTAAAATAATTATGTCAAATAAAAAATAAATATAAATAAATAAAATAAAAAGAATAATAAAAATCAAAAAGTTAAGCATAAATAAATAAATAATATTATCAAAATAAATAAGTGGAAATAAATAAAATAAAAATAAACAAAATAATTAATTCAAGAAATAAACATCATAATTAAGTGAATAAAACAATTAATTAAAAAAATTCTATTGAATTGAATAATAAATAAATAAATTAATATATAAAAAATGTAAAATGTCAATAAATTAGAAAATCAAAAATAAATAAAAATTAAATACATAAAATGTTAAGTAAATAAAATAAAATAATTAAAGAAATACATAAATAAATAATAAATGAATTAAAGAATAAAATAAAAATAATGAATAAATAGAAATAAATAAATAATAAAGAAAAACAAATAAAAAAGGATAAAGAATAAATAAAACATAAATAACTGACAAAAGTAAACAAATACTAAATAGATAAATAAAATAAAAATGAATAATTAAAAATAAGCGTTTATTATCAATGAAAAAATGAATGATTTTTAAAAAATAATATGTTAAATAAAATAAATCATATAAATAACTAAAAATAGATAAAAAAAAAATAAGTAAAATATAAAATTAAATAATATATAAAAAATAAATAATTGTGAATAACCTAAATAAAAACAAATAATTACTTAAGAATAAATACAAATTAAAGTGAATAAAAAAAACAAATTAAGTAAAAAATATTGAATGCATATAAAATAAATAAATTTACTATATAAAAAATGTAAATAGTAATAATAGAAAATCAAAAATAAATAAAAAAATAAATACATAAATAAATAAGTAAATAAAATAAAATTCAATTAGATAAATAAATATGTTAATTAATAAACTATATAATAAAAATAAAAAATAATTAGTGATAAATAAAAAAGTAAAAACATAATAAATGAATAAATAAACTAATTAATTTGAAAAATACATTACTTAATAAAAAAAATGAATGATATAAATAAATAAATTAATATATAAAAATGTAAAATGTCAATAAATAAAATCAAAAATAAATAAAAATAAATACATAAATAAATAATAAATAAATAAATAATTGAAATAAATATAGAATAAATGTGTAAGTAAAAGTAAATAAATAGAAATAAATAAAAAACAATAAATATATAAAAATAAATTAATTAATAAAAATGAATAAATAAACAAATATACAAAAATTAAAAAGATAAATGAATAATAGATAAATAAAAACTAATAAATAAATAAGTGAAAATAGATAAAAATAAATACAAAAAATAAACGTATATAAAAATATATAAATAAATAAAAATCAATAAATAAAAATAGATAAAAATAAATGAAAATAAATAAATAAAAATATATATAAATAAATAAATAAATAAATAAATATGTAAATAGAAACATGATATGAATAAATAAATAAAGCATGAAAATAAATAAAACTATACAAAAATAAATAAACGTAAAAATTACAAATTAATAAACAAATGAAAATATAAAATATATATAAATACAATAAATAATAATAAGACTTAATAGATGATAATAAATTACTAATAGCCAAAAAATAAATAATTGAAATATAAAAAATAAATAAATAAATAGAAATAAATAATGATAATAATCAAATAATTAAATAAACAAAAATAAATAAATCATCAAAAATAGATAACAAATGAAAATAAATAAAAATTAACACACATTTAAATAAATAAAAATAAAAACTAATACTAAAAATAAAAAATAAAATAATAAATAAAAGTGAATAAATACATAAACAAAAAATAAAAGTAAATAAATAATAAATTAATTAATTAATTAATCAATTAATTAATTATTATAAACGAAAATAAATAAATAAAAAGCAAATACAAAATAAAGAATAAAAAGGAAAAAATATAAATAGAGGAAATAATAAGTAAATATCAAATAAAAAATATATATAGATAAATTATAAATAATCAGTAAATATATGAAATTAATCAAAATATATAAAATAGATAACATGAAATAAAAAATTATAAAAAATAATAAGTGACTAAAATAAATTTTCTAAATAAAAAATCAATAATAATAAATAAATCGATG
>NC_087207.1:74692960-74728611 GCF_015104395.2 Macrobrachium nipponense
GAGAGATTAGTGCTCGACCAAAATAAGTCATCACCTAAATACAGAAGGAAGAATCTCTCGAGGATATATATATAAGCAATCCCACCTAAGATATTCTCTCTTGGGTGTGTTTGTTCTGCAAATAATAACAAAAATAATAATAATGATAGTAATTCCTTGATTTCTGTATTTTAGTTTGCAGTGAATGTTAAGTTTCTTACATAAAGAACACTCGAATACGACTTGCAGCCATGGTATTTTTTGTCTTTAACACTTAAGAGGAATAGTAGAGTCTATGAATCTACTATTAATAACTTTTTCTCGCTTACTCGGGGAGTAAGCCTACAAACTACTTAATTGTTGTTGTTGTTGTTCTTGTTGCTGTTGTTGTTGTTCTTGTCGGGGTGAGTAGGAAAGCCTAAAAAGGTCTGAAAAAGGTGTTTCGCGTTGAGCTAAAGATACAGGAATTTTAGGATGTGATATTTATGATTTATTTATTTGAATGAAAATATAAAAAGTAAATAATGTGCATGTTAAACAGTACATATCAATTATTTCTAAATAAAATATAACGTATTTATTTTATTTTTCGTTGGTGAAACAAGCGCTATTTGACCATAGGTTTTAGCACACGCACATTCATCCATGAGGAAAAGTATTGTTTGCTAATCGGATGAAGCTCGAGAGCTCTATCTCAAGAGAGAGAGAGAGAGAGAGAGAGAGAGAGAGAGAGAGAGAGAGAGAGAGAGAGAGAGAGAGAGAGAGAGAGATTGATCTTAAAATAGCAATCATTAAAGAGAAATAAGTATCCAATTGAGAATGTTTAAAGCTGACAAAAGGTACAATGATACAGCAGAAAAATAATTCCCTTGATTTTCCAGGCAAAAATATCTTTTTAACAACGAGGATGAAGTCTTCCAGGATGTCTTGTATAATATTTCTTTGGATTTCCGCTGCCTCGGTCATATCCGCCAGACTTATCGTCTGGCTTTAGTTTTTAAGTCTCATGAATTAAGGTACTCGTTCCAGTTAAAGAAACTATTTCTTAGCAACGCCTCCTTACTATTAACATCTTTAATATTCATAGATTCATATATCCGTATATTTCAAATTCTGTTATTTTTTATTAGTTATTTTCCTCCATCGCTGTCTGCCGATCACATAAAGTATGTTGGCGGATATCTCGAAACAATCCAAAGATTTATCTTGAAAGTTTTTTTTTCCTTCGTATTCTTTTTTGAGAAAGCGAAGTGTACCAACTCCTGCAGCTTGGTTGGGAATTCTACCCACCTGACAAAGGAGGCCGTGAATAAATAGCTGTTTTTGCTATCCTTTTTTCAAGAAGGGAGTGCGTATATCTGTTTATCTCTGCTGCCACCATTACGTTATTGGTTTTGTGGGGATATTGGTCTTACGCCACCGAGGAAAATTTTCCAGCCAACAACCACCCCCCTACCCCCCTCCTACTCCCTACTCCAGCCCCCAACAACATCCCCATTACTCTCGGGAGCCTCTCGTAAATCATCACAGTGTTCCAGTGTAGCAAACTGCTTAAAATATGATTTGTATTTTATCGTCGTTTCCGACTAGGATTTATTTCTAAAATTTTGATTGCATAACTCTCTAGGTTCTTCATGTTTGAATCGATCTTTTGTCTTCATAGTCTTTGAGATAGTAAGATATTTGTAACTCTTTAACTAAGCTTAAGCTAGTAAGATATTTATATATAATCTTTTGGCCTGACAGCCCACTCCTAACTTTGATTGAAGGCATGTTTCATTTTGTAGCCTGTGAAGAAGAGATGTTACTTTCTTCATTCGTTCTATTTTCTTGTATGTCCAAATATTAATTGAGCAAATGATGCTGTATCCTATTCTTAATATGTACTGTACTTTATGGATAAGAGATATTTACTCCTATCTGGAACATATATTCCATAGCGCTGTCGTATTAAAGACGGATAGATATCGAGTGGAGAGTATCTCACGGTGTGGTCAAAATAAATGCTTATACTTCCTTCTGGTGAATGATACTGTCACTAGACTGCGTTCGTAAAACCTTATTTCTTTTTGCAACAAAGCGTGTTCTCGTTCGTGTTTGCTAGCCCAGGGCAGTAGAAAGCGAGGGATGTTAAAGAAAGGAAGAAGGTGTATATTGACCCATGAGGATGCGATAAACCCGATTCATGATTGAGTTGAGTTGAATATAGAATTTAGGCCAAAGGTCAAGCACTGGGACCTAAGAGGTCATTCAGCGCTGAAACTGAAATCGACAATAAAAGGTTTGGAAGGTGTAACAGGAGGAAAACCTCAAAGCAGTTGCACTATGAATCCAGTGTTAGGCGAGGGTGGAAAGTAAGTTGAAGAGAGAGAATATGAAAGGAAGTACAACAAAAGGAATGAAAGTGGTTGGAGCTAGGGACCAAAGGCACGCTGCAAAGACCCTTAAGCAATGCCTACAGTGCACTGCATGAGGTCCACTGACGGCTCTATCCCTCTACGGAGGATTCTTGATAGAAGAAAGGTTGTAGGAGTTATTAGCAAAATTACTTGCATGAACTGATGTTCAATTCTGTCCATACTTCTGTATTAAACTCAAGATACAACCATATGCCTTATCTGCCATGTTATTGTCATTTTCTAACATTTCCGATGAATCACGATGTATAGTCGAAAGGAAAGCTGTTTGAACTAATACTGGACCCCTTCAACGCCAAAAGGACCTACGGCATTCATTATTTGCATCCCCAAAGCAGAGTAGAAGATGCTGAACCGATTCTTCAATTTACAGAACCGAAGATTTGCAGTCTGGAACAAGAAATTAATGAATAAAAATTCTCAGTATAGACTAATAATGCTAATAAAGATGGCAATTATAATTTACCTAAAACTTAACTGTAACACCAGTAGCTTCGTCACCGAACGCAAGGTCTCTAAATCAAGCGGTTTCGAACAAGAAAGAGAGGTCTGATAAAAAGTGTAATTAATGTTACTTGTCACACAAAAATTGTTTGAGTGCATATAACCACGCCTACAACGGGAAAGTGCTCATTTATATTGCCTAGTGCGACGTATACTATAATATCATGCGATGTAATTACAGTTATCCTTAATAAAGTTAATCCAAAATTGAGAATAATCCTTGAAAAGATAGAAATGAACATTCGTCTTTGTCTTTACTCCCTCATTAGAGAGAACAGTCGGATTATGCTGCTAACATTTACAGACCGAGAGTGACACTCGGTAGGAACAAGAAAACATTTTAGGCATGAGAAAAACAAGTAGAAAACTCCATATTATCGCGGCGGAAAATGGGCCGTTGTTCATTAAAGCTGTTCACACACGCAAAAAAAAAAAAGATAAAAAAAAGCTAGAAAATTCCCCTGCGTTCAAAAAACTTTTATAATGTTGTGCGGGAGACGCGTATTTGCATCTCATTGCTTTTAATCACTGCTAGTCGACGATTATACAGGATGCTCGCGTAGATTCCCTTTAAAATCAGCGACATTCTTTCCCATGTATTTGCTTAACCGCACCACCCGCAAAAAAAAGAAAAAAAAAAAACTAACTTTTTCACATATGTCTGTTTGCATGAATTTATATATATATATATATATATATATATATATATATATATATATATATGTGTGTGTGTGTGTGTGTGTGTGTGTGTGTGTGTGTGTGTGTGTGTATTAATTCTATTATCGCCTAATAAAATTCACCTTCGGTTAAGCATATATGAAAAATATATTAATTCCGAGGTAGAGTGAATTAGATATTAAAGGACATTTGTAGCTCGATGTATGTTTATGAATCACGGTAATGTGATATGACTTATATACACACACATAATATATATATATTATCTATATATATATATATGTATATTCTATATATATATATCTTATATATATTATATTATAATATAAAATTTATATATATACACACACACATAATCGTGTTCTCATCTATGGAGAACGCCACCTCTCAATTACCTGAGAGGATAATAACTGTTTTATAGATAGGAAAAAATTAAGTAAACAAAGGTATTGTAGATGATTAAAGAAATATCATCTTTGATCGCAACGCTGTGAAATTCTAAGGACCTCAGCAATTCCGCTAATCACGTTCTTTCTTGCTCTTTCACTTCCACCAATCTCCCACTCGTCTTATACCGAATCGTTTCATCTCTCTCTCTCTCTCTCTCTCTCTCTCTCTCTCTCTTTCTTTCGTCCTTAGCCCCTTTATCATTATCTCTTATACTGTTGAAACCTCAGTCAATTCCATTATGGTATCATTTTTCATTCTGTTCTGTCATCTGTGTTGTTATTTTTCTTTTAAGAATTATTTTCCAATCGACGTTTATTTTCATTCTCTAAACAAGAGTCGTGTCTGTAACGTGATGTAGACAGCCCTTGATATTTGTCCTCATTTCTATATGCAATACAAGTCGACCTGATTTCCTAATCTTTAATATAAAGCCTACCCATAAGCGCATATGAGTGTCGTCTCAAGTTATATGGATTTAGATTATCGATCGTAAACTCGTTGGCCGAGTGGATTTCGCGCTCGGTTACCAATCTGGTGGTCCGAAGTTCGACTCTCGGCTCGGCCAACGTGGAACCAGAGGAATTTATTTCTGGTGATAGAAATTCATTTCTCGATATAACGTGATTCGGATCCCACAATAAGCTCTAGGTCCCGTTGCTAGGTAACTAATTGGTTCCTAGCTACGTAAAAATATCTAATCCTTCGGGCCAGCCCTAGGAGAGCTGTTAATCAGCTCAGTGGTCTGGTAAAACTAGGATATACTTAGCTTTTAACTTAGTTTACCGATCAGGGCAATGACTATTAAAAAAATGGATTTGCAATTAGTTAGCTGGGTTAGATTTAATCGGCATCATACTAGCGAGGCTCGTTGCCCAGATGTAACCCGTAAATTTAGTGGACGTAAAAAAAGAGAAAAAATTCAGTCCTTTTACCAACCATTACGAAAAATAAACTAAACGCCTTTTTTTATCATTTTAATTCGGAGAATTCTCCAGCATGACTTAATTACAAACAAAACATCAATGAATTAAAGCCTTTGATTATATTCATCTGTTAAGTATGTACGATATGAACATCCGTGGAAACAAGTTTATGAAAAATGAGACAAATACTTTGTTTTGAATTTTCAAAAACAAATGAAGAATAAATCATATTAAGTGTATGTGCGATAACACTTGTCTTACAATATGAAATGCAATGTATTTCCGTATAATCATTTGCAATTTATTTATTTATTATTGTTTATTATAAAATGCCATTGCCAATGCGACCTGTCAAGGGTCCGAGCGGTAGTATATGGGTATTTCGGATAGGGTCAGATTTTCTGGCCACTGATAAATAAAGCACCCGCTATTGTCTGTGTAAAGTAAGAATTAAGATACTGGAGTATAGCATCTGACTACCCCCACACCTCTCTTAGATAGCCTTCATTTGCGACGGCATAGGTACACTAGTTTAAAGACAAACAAACAAACAAACAAACAAAAACACACAAACAAACGGTAATGCAAATTGAAAATATCCAAAAATCGACAAGATTAGTTTTTTTTTTTTTTTCTACTCGAAATGAACCTCCCTGGTGACCGCAATATTTATCAGAGCCCCAAATGAATATCTCAACAAAGCCTGCCACGATTTTGTTTAATCTTCTTATAGGAATTGGTCTGATGTAATCTCTCAAATGTGACGTTTCCCCCAAATGTGTCACCGTCCGAAAAAAAAAAGAAAAAAAGAAATAAAAACTCCTGAGCCAAAGACAAACAATACGACCTCAGCATCTCCTGAGCTTATCATTCTTTACTCTCTCTCTCTCTCTTTGGCGTTTTATCTATTATACTTTTAGTCAACCGGAATAACGGAGGCTATATATATATATATATATATATATATATATATAATATATATATATATATATATATATATATGTATATATATATATATATATCTTGTATATATATATATATATATATATATATATATATATATATATATATATATATATATTAATATATATATATATAATATATATATATATATGATCATTGTAATTAAAACATCTGAGAGTGATATTCACTGAAGAACAATGCAGCGAGTATTATCCTAAACGGAAAATGCTACTTCTCGTCAGAGAGAGAGAGAGAGAGAGAGAGAGAGAGAGAGAGAGAGAGAGAGAGAGAGAAGAGAGAGATTAATTTTCCTAAAATCATTCCGAAAAGGGAATCAGGATTCAAGTGGGGATGATTAAGTCCGAGAAAAAACAAGACCACAAAATATAAGATTTCGCTTCACGGATTTCTGAAACAAATCATTTTGGTTTCTATTATTAGCGACGATGAGGCCCTTTTTCAGGACGGTTGGGTATGATCCCACATGGATTAAAGACTTTTATTAGGTTGTAAATTTTTATCAGGTTTATCAGATGTAGGTGAAAATACTGATTTGACGCTATTTCCAGTCTTCGCCTCATACAAGTTCAGGGATTCATAAATTCGTGAATGTCTCCATTTTTCAAATGATTGTAAGTTAACTTGCGGTGTGCCCATTTATATACAGACACGGGTTCTTTTGTTCAAAGGCAATCGTCACTTGGTGACATGAGAAAAAGATCTCTGCGCTTGTGTCAATTTATTCTTTCTTTTTTTTTTTTTTGAGGAAAAGAGTTTTACTAACTTTGCAGGCTGTTTGAGAATTCTGCCACCTGACAGCTATCCTGGATGAATAAGCTTTTCTATTCACTTTTTTCTTTATAAGAGGATTGTTTATCAATTGATCTGTTTGGTTTTCACTTCGTTTCGAGTTGCTACTGGGTTTCTGGTTATTGGTCTAGCGCTATCTGTAATAATTTTCCTGACACTGCCAACCGACAAATCATCGCTCTTAATATATATATTATATATATATATATATATATATATATATAATATATATAATATATATATATGTATATATATATATATATATATAATATCTATATGATATATATATAATATATATATATATATATCTATATATGATATATATATATATATATATATATAATATCTATATGATTCATATATATTATATATATAATAATATGGATATATATATATATATTATATATATATATTATATATATATATATTACTTTAACGTTGCTCTCGAGTCACATATTTGGAAATTTGATTCTATAATCCACATACTGACTGGATGATTCGGTGATATGATTGTTACCTTAGTAATGATGTATACGTGGTCCTATTGTCTCCGTTAAAATGCACGGATATTCCACTATCCACTTACTCGCATAATAACAAATATTTATAGGGTTCGTTGCAGATTTCATATGCATTTATTTGCTATGCATTAGCGATTTAAAGTCAGGGGAAGTGAGGCGAGAACAAAGAAAAAAGTGTGCTAAGAAAAGAAAAATAGATTGACAAATCGCGTGCGGTATTTTCAAATTAAACACGAACTGAGGCTGCAAGGGAAACAAAAATGAAGACGAGAATTCCGTTTAGATTTATCCCCGAAAAGCGTCGCCGTTCATTAAAAGCTGTTCACAGTTTCACACTAGCAAAGGTCTAGAATTCCCTGCGCTGAAAAAAATTAAACACTTCTACAATGCTTTGCTGAAGCGATGCGCTCGTATCTCATTGTTTTTTAATCACTGTTGTCCGACCATTATGCTGGACGGTCATGCATGTGGATGCGGCTTCCTTTGAAATTCAAGGTCAGACTGATACATGTTTTTCTTCTCCGTAGACAAAAACTTCACTATTTCATGACCTAAAACATGGCATACAATTAGTTTGTTCAGAAGAATAAATAACTGCTCTGATTAACCGAAGTGTTGGAGGCTTAAAATCCTTTTTATTTTTATTTATTTGTTTATTCTTTGCGAAAAAAAATAATTTCTCTTAAATCATCACTTCGCGAACTTAATTTAAAAGACAAGGGCCGCAGTCAGTGGATTATATAATTTTTACTACTTGATAAATAGAGAAACTTATGGATTAATCCTTCAGACGCGATCCTGGAAAGCGAAAATGGAGTATTAAGACTATGGTGACACTTAAGCAAATATCAGTACAACGATGTCGCATTCCCAGATTTAATTAATATTTTTGTTCGTTTTCTGTCCAAGAACTTTCTTAGCCTACGTGTTTAATTCATTTCGGCTTGGTAATAAATGGCAACGAATACCATTGTTTTAATTTTTTTTTTTTTTTTTTTACATTAAGGTCTTACCCCTACATCTTATTTCAAAATGTGTCAATATATGCATGAAAATCTTAAAGATCTACTCAAGCGAGTCGGTGGAAATAATTAAGACCTTCTCAAACTTTTCAGGAGAAATGATGAATTTTATATCCATATCCTTTTAGCTTGTACACAAACTAGGCATGTTCGACCTCCAGCTTACTCGCGGCGCGTGCTAAAATCTACGGTCAAATACAGCCTTGTTTCACCAACGAAAAATAAAATAAATACGCTGTTTTATTCGAAATAATTGATCTGCACTGTTCAACATGCACATTATTTAGTTCTTACATTTTCATTCTAATTCATAAATCATAGATACCATATCGTAAAATTCCTGTATTTTTAACTCAATGCGAAACACCTTCTCAGACCTTTTTAGGCACTTCCAATGACTTCAGATCTTTTTAAGCTTTCCTATACCACCCCCCCCCCCCACCAACAAGAAAAATAACAGCAAGAACAACAACAACAAAGTAGCTTGTAGTCTAACTCCCAGAGTAAGCGAAAAATAAGATCCTATCATCTCCACCTTTTCATGTTTATGTGTAGATTATAGTAACGTTTTATTTAGCCGCCGGAAATAGAGATATTGTTATATCATTCGGCAAAAAAAAGTAAGTGTATTTGAAATTCAGAAGTTTTTATATTTTTCCATCATGAAATGAGTGACTTTGCTGACCGCGAGTTTTATCAGGACCCAAATGAATATATCAACAAAGCCGACGGCGATTTCGTATAATCTCCTCATAGAAATCGGCTGAAATGAAATTCCACAAACGGGAATTTCCCTAAATTGTTCCACAATCGCAAAGGCACGAGACCTAAAGGGAAGTAATACGATCTCACCAATTGACCTATTTTGTATAGAGCATTCTTGATACATCTCTGTCTGTCTGTCTGTCTGTCTGTCTGTCTGTCTCTCTCTCTCTCTCTCTCTCTCTCTCTCTCTCTCTCTCTCTCTCGTTGGTAGACAATGCATGGTAAAGAATTTGTTTTCTTTTTGGTAATTAGTCCTGCTCTATTTCGTATACATCCTTAATACTCTCTCTCTCTCTCTCTCTCTCTCTCTCTCTCTCTCTCTCTCTTAAGCAGAAATAAGTAGTGAGGACTCCTTTATTTTTTTTGTATTAATTACACTTATTTTGTACAAGAGGATAACAATTCTTGATAACCCTTCTCTCTCTCTCTCTCTCTCTCTCTCTCTCTCTCTCTCTCTCTCTCTCTCTCTTTAGTAGACGAAAAATAGTCAGGATCTTTATTTCTTTGTATTAATTACACTTATTTTGTACAAGGGGATAAAAATTCTTGATACCCCTTCTCTCTCTCTCTCTCTCTCTCTCTCTCTCTCTCTCTCTTTTTAGTAGACAATAAATATTAAGGACTTTTTTTATTCCTTTGTATTAATTACAATTATTTTGTTCAAGAGGATCAAAATTCTTGATATCCCTTCTCTCTCTCTCTCTCTCTCTCTCTCTCTCTCTCTCTCTCTCTCTCTCTCTCTCTCTCTCTCTCTCTCTCTCTCGTAGAAAATAAATATTAAGGACTTTTTTTATTCCTTTGTATTAATTACAATTATTTTGTATAAGAGGATAACAATTCTTGATACCCCTTATCTCTCTCTCTCTCTCTCTCTCTCTCTCTCTCTCTCTCTCTCTCTCTCTCTCTCTTTAGTAGACAATAAATATTTAGGACTTTTTAATTCCTTTGTATTAATTACAATTATTTTGTTTAAGAGGATAAAAATTCTTGATCCCCCCCCCTCTCTCTCTCTCTCTCTCTCTCTTTAGTAGACAATAAACAGTAAGAACTCCTTTATTTCTTTGTATTAAATACACTCATTTTGTTCAAGAGGATAAAAATTCTTGATAACCCTTCCCTCTCTCTCTCTCTCTCTCTCTCTCTCTCTCTCTCTCTCTCTCTCTCTCTCTCTCTCTCTCTTTAGTAGACAATAAATATTAAGGACGTTTTTATTCCTTTGTATTAATTACAATTATTTTGTATAAGAGGATAAAAATTCTTGATACACCCCCTCCTCTCTCTCTCTCTCTCTCTCTCATATAGCCTTTTTTATATCTTTGTGCTAATTAGTCTCGTGTTGTTAGCTAAATTTAAACACTAGATACTATAGAGCAATTTCACTTCGAAGAACGAAAAATTTTTAGTCTTTAGATAAAACTGAAGTATCCTCATTTTAACTAATCCTGAGTTTACTGAGAGAGAGAGAGAGAGAGAGAGAGAGAGAGAGAGAGAGAGAGAGAGAGAGAGAGAGAGAGTAATTATATGATTGCCCTTATGACAGACGTGGGTGGCGTAACAAGGGATTAAATCCCGATAAGGTAAAAAAAAAAAAAGTATTAGGTACTTTCAGGTTGCGGACATAATTCTCAAGGACCAGATACTTCCACAACATGAGATACTTGGCTACAACATGGTGTGATCCGACCTCCAGCTTACTCGGGACGTACGCAAGATTTCCTTTTTATGCATTCTATTTCCATCTTAACGTGAATTAAAACTCGCTAAAGTCTACGGTCAGATATATCGTTGTTTCACCAATAAAAATTATTACAAATACACTATATTGTATTACAAATCATTTTTCGGTACTTTTAACATGCACATTTTTTCATTTTTTTACATTTTCATTCTAATAATTAAATTATAAATATCCTATCCTAAGATTCCTGTTTCTTTAACTCAACGCGAAACACCTTTTTAGACATTTTTAGGCACTTCCATAGACTTTTCCTAACCCCCTACCCACAACAACAAGGTCAATAAAAACAATTAGGTAGTTTGTAGTCATACTCTTAGAGTAAACAAATATTTGGGTATTTATAGGTTGCGACCATAACTATCAAAGACCACCGTGAGACCTGTCAGAAAAATATACTTTTATATAATTTTTTCCCCAGGAGTGTTTATATCTGTTTATCTTTTATCTGATTTGATCTCAATTACGTTATTGATTTTGGATATTGGTTCAGCCCACTGCGAAAAGATTTTCCTCGCTGGTCACACGACGCATATAGACGCTTGTGTTTTAGAGGGCTATATATACGAAATATCCGTTGCATTCAGTATTATTTCCATCAATGATTTTTTTTTTTTATTTTCACTGTTAGTATATTTCTTTAGCTCTCGGCAATCTCTAATTTTTGTAATAACCAAACACTACTGCAGCCACAAACAGTCCTGGTGGCAAGATTTGGCAAAATACGTTTCTCCAAGTCAGACGTATTGATAAAAATGGTCACTCCATCTTTTCAATCATCTATATATATATATACTATATATATATATATACATAAATATATATATATATATATACATATATATATATATATATATATATATATATATATATATATATATATACATATATATATGTATATATACATATATATATATATATTTATGTATTATATATATATATATATATATAATACATATATATATATATATATATATATATATATATATATATATATATATAAATATATATTATATGTATGCATTATGACAGATGATATGTGTGTGCATTGTGTTTGCATGCGAATGCTTGTTGGGTATACATGCAGTTCTATACATATAGGGAATAAGAAAGAGCGAAAGAGAAAAAAAGATACTTTCCTTTTATTAGAGTTGCAACAACAACAACAAAAAGTGTGAGTGAATGTCCTAGAATTTCAAAGGATGCTGCATCAGTTGAATGAGTAGACCGCACATTAAAAACAATGAGATGCAAATATGAAAACCCCGAAAAATATTTTGTGTTTGCTGGTGTCATGAATTTCTTCTTTTTTTTCTTTTTTGAAGTATGAAGAATTTAGGAAAATACCGATTCGCTATGTCAAAAACAATTGTCTCATTTTTCTCAAAATCGGTCAGTATGTTTATCTTTCAACTTCCATAAGGCAAAGTCAACTAGACAATAATGTATACCGTCAAAAATATTCACCTCGTTTTTATCAATGCCACAGTGCATAACTTTTCACATTCCGAGCGGTAATTCAACATGACATTACTATACTGTACACCGTCAAAAAAAAAGAAATGTAAAACAGATTTCTTTTTTATTAGAAAGATGAAGCTTGCCAATTCCTTTCGGCCAGGTCATTTAAATAACAACAGTAACATCTCTATTTCCTTAGGTTTTTTCGATACACTCAAATGTTAGGCTTTGCAGTGATGAGCATATCCCCAAAGTGATAAGGATCTAGGAGTTAAGAGGCCAATTTGAACTTTACTATTACATTCTTAAATCATTTGTTCTGTGCCCCTTTTCCTCAGGAAAATCTTCACATCCGTTTATCTCTTTTGGTGTTACTGCTGGCAATTACGTTATTGGTTTTGGATATTGGGTCTTGCTCCTTGGAGAGAAATTTCCCAAGGTAGCCTAGACCCTCGCACCCTTCGCTCCCGCCCCCTCCCCAACTCAAACGTAACTTGTAAATCAACACAGTTTCTGCTACTGAATTTCCTTCTTGCCATTTATCAAGTGTATCATTGGCTGCAGTTCAGGATAATCGTTATTCCTTAATCTAAGTTCTTTCATCGTCTTATGATTTCAGATCTCTCCTTCGTCTGGTAGTTTACAAAAAAAAAAATACTTCAAAACTTCTGTAAGGAAAATAGCTTATTCCTATCGATGACGACACACTGAAGAATGAACTTGCCTGCATATAGAGTCAAACGGATAAGGTACCAGTGGTAGTTCACTTATTTGAAGAATATATCTTCCTACATCCATCACCACATAGTTTTTTTTTTTTTAATATATTTTGTATTATGTCAGATTTCTCGGGTGAGGCAGCCATATGTTAAAGATATGAAAGAAACCGAATGTGCTGTAATCCAAAACGTACATAAAGATTATTATTCACCTCACAACTCACATAGACCTCATTGCTTTCTCATTGCTGCTAATACTTTGGTCAGCATTCTTTACCTCAGTCAATTTTCGTCGGAATTATTTTTATTTTATTTCGCTTTTGGTTTCGGTATACATTAAAACTTCGATCATCTGCTTCCAATCAGATGATCGAAGTTTTAATGTATACCGAAACCAAAAGCGAAATAAAATAAAAATAATTCCGACGAAAATTGAGTGAGGTTAAGAATGCTGACCAAAGGATTAGCAGCAATGAGAAAGCAATGAGGTTTATGTGTGTTGTGAGGTGAATATAATCTTTATGTACGTTTTGGATTACAGCACATTCGGTTTCTTTCATATCTTTAACATATGGCTGCCTCACCCGAGAAATTGACAAGTGAAATTCGATACGTTTCTTCAAGATTGTTAGTCGCAGTAATTCGACAAATGGACAGTTTGCTCTGAAATCATAAACTCAGCTCCACAAGGACTTCTCAAATTGCCAACTGAAACGAGGGATTCATACACTTGAAAGTAATTATAATAATAATAATAATAACAACAACAACAGCAACAACAACAATAAGAATAATAATACAATTGAAAGTAAGTGATAATAATAATTAATAATATAATAGGTATGTGATTATGCTTCTATTTAGAATGGCACTCTTAGTATTAAAATGTGAAAACCCTTGTTTTTCCAGTTTCTCTCTCTCTCTCTCTCTCTCTCTCTCTCTCTCTCTCTCTCTCTCTCTCTCGCTACGTGAAAAAGAATAGGAAACTGGACGTTTATTCGAAAATGTTCATTACATGTCTAATACCATTTTATAAACTGGAAAAATATGAATAAAAAACAATAAAACCTCATAAGAGCAGAAAGAAGAAATTTTGTATTATTATTTTTCTCGTGGAACGGATATATTTATACTAAGCTGTTGGTGTAAAAATAAGCGAGAGAGAAATGACGAACAAAAATATTAATTAAATCTGGGAATGCGACATCGTTGTACTGATATTTGCTTAAGTGTCACCATAGTCTTAATACTCCATTTTCGCTTTCCAGGATCGCGTCTGAAAGATTAATCCATAAGTTTCTCTATTTATCAAGTAGTACAAATTATATAATTCACTGACTGCAGCCCTTGTCTTTTAAACTAAGTTCACGAAACGATGATTTATGAGAAATTATTTTTTTTCTCGCAAAGAATAAACAAATAAATAAAAATAAGAAGGATTTTAAGCCTCCAACACTTCGGTTAATTAGAGCAGTTATTTATTATTTATCAAGTAGTAAAAATTATATAATCCACTGACTGCGGCCCTTGTCTTTTAAATTAAGTTCGCGAAGTGATGATTTATGAGAAATAATTTTTTTTTCGCAAAGAATAAATAAATAAAAAAAAATAAAAATTATTTTAACTCTCCAACACTTCGGTTAATTAGAGCAGTTATTTATTATTATCAAGTAGTAAAAATTATATAATTCACTGACTGCGGCCTTCGTCTTTTAAACTAAGTTCACGAAGTGATGATTTATGAGAAATTATTTTTTTTCTCGCAAAGAATAAATAAATAAATAAAAATAAAATTATTTTAAACCTCCAACACTTCGGTTAATCATAGCTGTTATTTATTCTTCTGAAAAACAAACTAAAATGCATGCATGTTTTAGGTCAATAAAAGCGTTTTTGTAAAAAGAAAAAAAAAAATGGAATGAAGAGTTTTTGTCTACAGAGAAGAAAAACACGTATCAGTCTGACCTTGAATTTCAAAGGAAGCCGCATCCACATGCATGACCGTCCAGCATAATGGTCGGACAACAGTGATTAAAAAACAATGAGATACGAGCGCATCGCTTCAGCAAAGCATTGTAGAAGTGTTTAATTTTTTCAGCGCAGGGAATTCTAGACCTTTGCTAGTGTGAAACTGTGAACAGCTTTAATGAACGGTCGACGCTTTTCGGGGATAAATCTAAACGGAATTCTCGTCTTCATTTTTGTTTCCCTTGCAGCCTCAGTTCGTGTTTAATTTGAAAATACCGCACGCGATTTGTCAATCTATTTTTCTTTTCTTAGCACACTTTTTTCTTTGTTCTCGCCTCACTTCCCCTGATTTAAATCGCTAATGCATAGCAAATAAATTGCATTATGAAATCTGCAACGAACCCTATAAATATTTGTTATTATGCGAGTAAGTGGATAGTGGAATTTCCGTGCATTTTAACGGAGACAATAGGACCACGTATACATCATTACTAAGGTAACAATCATGTCACCGAATCATTCCAGTCAGTAATGTGGATTATAGAATCAAATTTCCAAATATGTGACTCGAGAGCAACGTTAAAGTAATATATATATATATATATATATATATATATATATATATATATATATATATATATATATATTATATATTATATATATATATCATATATATATATATATATATATATATATATATATATATATATATATATATATAATATATTGAAGAGCGATGATTTGTCGGTTGCAGTGTTCAGGAAAATTATTACAGATAGCGCTAGACCAATAACCAGAAACCAGTAAAAAACTAAACGGAACCGCGAAGTGAAAATTAAACAGATCAATTGATAAACAATCCTCTTATAAAGAAAAAAGTGAATAGAAAAGCTTATTCATCCAGGATAGCTGTCAGGTGGCAGAATTCTCAAACAGACTGCGAAGTTAGTAAAACTCTTTTCCTAAAAAAAAAAAAAAAAAAAAAAAAAAAAAAGATTAGATTGCACAAGCGCAGAGATCTTTTTCTCGTGTCACCAAGTGACGATTGCCTTTGAAGTTTAGAGCGGTACTTTGAGTATTTTTTAACATGAACAAAAGAACCCATGTCTGTATATAAATGGGTACCCCACAAGCTAACTTATAATCTTTTAAAAAATGGAGACATTCACGAATGTATGAATCACTGAACTTGTATGAGACGAAGACTGGAAATAGCGTTTACGTCAAGTCAGTATTTTCACCGACATCTGATAAACCTGATAAAAATTTACAACCTAATAAAAGTCTTTAATCCATGTGGGATCATACCCAACCGTCCTGAAAAAGGGCCTCATCGTCGCTAATAATAGAAACCAAAATGATTTGTTTCAGAAATCCGTGAAGAGAAATCTTATATTTTGTGGTCTTGTTTTTTCTCGGACTTAATCATTCCCACTTGAATCCTGATTCCCTTTTCGGAATGATTTTTTTAAAATTAATCTCTCTCTCTCTCTCTCTCTCTCTCTCTCTCTCTCTCTCTCTCTCTCTCTGACGAGAAGTAGCCTTTTCCCTTTAGGATAATACTCGCTGCATTCTTCTTCAGTGAATATCACTCTCAGATGTTTTAATTACAATTATCATATATATATATATATATATATATATATATATATATATATATATAATATATATATATTCATAGCCTCCGTTATTTCCGGTTGACTAAAGTAGAAAATGATAGATAAAATGCCAAAAGAGAGAGAGAAGAGAGAGAGAGAGAGTAAAGAATGATAAGCTCAGGAGATGCTGAGGTCGTATTGTTTGTTTCTTTGGCTCAGGCGTTTTTTTATTTCTTTTTTTCTTTTTTTTTTCGGACGGTGACACATTTGGGGAAACTTCACATTTGAGAGATTACATCAGACCAATTCCTATAAGAAGATTAAACAAAATCGTGGCAGGCTTTGTTGATATATTCATTGGGGCTCTGATAAAAATTGCGGTCACCAGGGAGGTTCATTTCGAGCAGAAAAAAAAAAAAAAAAACTATATATATATATACACATATATATATATATATATTATATATATATATATATATATATATATATATATATATATATATATATGCCTAATCGTGTCGATTTTTTGATATTTTCAATTTGCATTACCGTTTGTTTGTGTGTTTTTGTTTGTTTGTTTGTTTGTCTTTAAACTAGTGTACCTATGCTGTCGCAAATGGAGGCTATCTAAGAGAGGTGTGGGGGTAGTCAGCTGCTATACTCCAGTATCTTAATTCTTACTTTACACAGACAATAGCGGGGTGCTTTATTTATCAGTGGCCAGAAAAATCTTGACCCTATCCGAAATACCCATATACTACCGCTCGGACCCTTGACAGGTCGCATTGGCAATGGCATTTTATAATAAACAATAATAAATAAATAAATTGCAAATGATTATACGGAAATACATTGCATTTCATATTGTAAGACAAGTGTTATCGCACATACACTTAATAGAATTTATTCTTCATTTGTCTGAAAATTCAAAACAATGGATTTGTCTAATTTTTCATAAACTTGTTTCCACGGATGTTCATATCGTACATACTTAACAGATGAATATAATCAAAGGCTTTAATTCATTGACCTTTTGTTTGTAATTAAGTCATGTTGGAGAATTCTCCTAATTAAAATGATAAAAAAGGCATTTAGTTTATTTCTCGTAATGGTTGGTAAAAGGGCTGAATTTTTATTTTCTCTCTTTTTTACGTCCACTAAATTCACGGGTTACATCTGGGCAACGAGCCTCGCTAGTATGATGCCGATTAAATCTAAACCAGCTAAATAATTGCAAATCCCTTTTTTTTAATAGTCATTGTCCTGATCAGTAAACTAAGTTAAAAGTTAAGTATATCTTAGTTTTACCAGACCACTGAGCTGATTAACAGCTCTCCTAGGGCTGGCCCGAAGGATTAGATATTTTCCGAGCTAGGAACCAATTAGTTACCTAGCAAACGGGACTAGAGCTTATTGTGGGATCCGAATCACGTTATATCGAGAGATAAATTTCTATCACCAGAAAATAAATTCCTCTGGTTCCACGTTGGCCGAGCCGAGAGTCGAACTTCGGACCACCAGATTGGTAACCGAGCGCGAAATCCACTCTGCCAACGAGTTTACGATCGATAATCTAAATCCATATAACTTGAGACGACATTCATATGCGCTTATGGGTAGGCTTTATATTAAAGATTAGGAAATCAGGTCGACTTGTATTGCATATAGAAATGAGGACAAATATCAAGGGCTGTCTACACCACGTTATAGACATGACTCTTGTTTAGAGAATGAAAATAAACGTCAATTGGAAAATAATTCTTAAAAGAAAAATAACAACACATGACAGAACAGAATGAAAAATGATACCATAATGGAATTGACTGAGGTTTCAACAGTATGCGAGATAATGATAAAGGGGCTAAGGACGGGAGAGAGAGAGAGAGAGAGAGAGAGAGAGAGAGAGAGAGAGATGAAACGATTCGGTATAAGATGAGTGGGAGATCAGTGGAAGTGAAAGAGCGAGAAACAACGTGATTAGCGGAATTGCTGAGGCTCTTAGAGATTTCACAGCGTTGCGATCAAAGATGATATTTCTTTAATCATCTTCAATACCTTTGTTAACTTAATTTTTTTTTATCTCTAAAACA
This sequence comes from Macrobrachium nipponense, assembly GCF_015104395.2. Classification (NCBI taxonomy): domain Eukaryota; kingdom Metazoa; phylum Arthropoda; class Malacostraca; order Decapoda; family Palaemonidae; genus Macrobrachium; species Macrobrachium nipponense. The sequence continues at coordinate 74,711,564 of NC_087207.1, forward strand.
ATTATTATCCGATCAGGTAATTGAGAGGTGGCGTTCTCCATAGATGAGAAACACGATTATGTATATATATATGATATATATATCTATATATATATATATATATATATATATAGATATATATATATATATATATATATATATAAAAATTCATGCAAACAGACATATGTGAAAAAGTTAGTTTTTTTTTTCTTTTTCTTTTGCGGGTGGTGCGGTTAAGCAAATACATGGGAAAGAATGTCGCTGATTTTAAAGGGAATCTGCGCGAGCATCCTGCATAATCGTCGACTAGCAGTGATTAAAAGCAATGAGATGCAAATACGCGTCTCCCGCACAACATTATAAAAGTTTTTTGAACGCAGGGGAATTTTCAAGCTTTTTCAAAATTTTTTTTGTGCGTGTGTGAACAGCTTTAATGAACAACGGCCCATTTTCCGTCGCGATAAAATGGGAGTTTTCTACTTGTTTTTCTCTCGTACCTAAAATGGTTTCTTTTTCCTACCGAGTGTCATTCTCGGTCTGTAAATGTTAGCAGCATAATCCGACTGTTCTCTCTAATGAGGGAGTAGAGACAAAGACGAATGTTCATTTCTATCTTTTCAAAGGTTATTCTCAATTTCGGATTAACTTTATTAAGGATAACAATTGCGTCGCTGGATATTACTTACTAGGCAATATAAATGAGCACTTTCCCGTTGTAGAAGTGGTTATATGCACTCAAACAATTTTTGTGTGACAAGTAACATTAATTACACTTTTTATCAGACCTTTCTCTCCTGTTCGAAACCGCTTAATTTAGAGACCTTGCATTCGGTGACGAAGCTACTGGTGTTACAGTTAAGTTTTAGGCCAATTATAATAGCCATCTTTATTAGCATTATTAGTCTATACTGAGAATTTTTCTTCATTAATTTCTTGTTCCAGACTGCAGGTGCAAATCTTCAGTTTTGTAAATTGAAGAATCGGTTCAGCATCTTATACTCTGCTTTGGGAATGCAAATAATGAATACCGTAGGTCCCATAGCCGTTGAAGGGGTCCAGAATTAGTTCAAACAGCTTTCCTTTCGACTATCCATCGTGAGTCATCGAAAATGTTAGAAAATGACAATAACATGGCAGATGAGGCATATGGTTGTATCTTAAGTTTAATACAGAACTATGGACAGAATTGAACATCAGTTCATGCAAGTAGTCTTTTAGTAATTTTGCTAATAACCCCTACAACCTTTCTACTATCAAGGATCCTCCGTAGAGGGATAGTGCCGTCAGTGGACCTCATGCGGTGCACTGTAGGCATTGCTTAAGGGTCTTTGCAGCGTGCCTTTGGTCCCTAGCTCCAACCACTTTCATTCCTTTTGCTGTACCTCCTTTCATATTCTCTTCAACTTACTTTCCACCGTCTCCTAACACTGGATTCATAGTGCAACTGCTTTGAGGTTTTCCTCCTGTTACACCTTCCAAACCTTTTACTGTCGATTTCAGTTTCAGTGCTGAATGACCTCTTAGGTCCCTGTGCTTGACCTTTGGCCTAAATTCTATATTCAACTCAACTCAATCAAGAATCGGGTTTATCGCATCCTCATGGGTCAATATACACCTTCTTCCTTTCTTTAACATCCCTCGCTTTCTCCTGCCCTGGGCTAGCAAACACGAACGAGAACACGCTTTGCTGCAAAAAGAAATAAGGTTTTACGAACGCAGTCTAGTGACAGTAACATTCACCAGAAAGAAGTATAAGCATTTATTTTGACTACACCGTGAGATACTCTCCACTCGATATCTATCCGTCTTTAATACGACAGCGCTATGGAATATATGTTCCAGTGGTAGGAGTAAATATCTCTTATCCATAAAGTACAGTACACATTAAGAATAGGATACAGCATCATTTGCTCAATTAATATTTGGACATACAAGAAAATAGAACGAATGAAGAAAGTAACATCTCTTCTTCACAGGCTACAAAATGAAACATGCCTTCAATCAAAGTTAGGAGTGGGCTGTCAGGCCAAAGGTTTATATATAAACATCTTACTAGCTCAAGTTTAGTTAGAGAGTTACAAATATCTTACTATCTCAAAGACTATGAAGACAAAAGATCGATTCAAACATGAAGAACCTAGAAAGTTATGCGATCAAAATTTTAGAAATAAATCGTAGTCTGAAACGACGATAAAATACAAATCATATTTTAAGCAGTTTGCTACACTGGAACACTGTGATGATTTACGAGAGGCTCCCGAGAGTAATGGGGATGTTGCTGGGGGCTGGAGTAGTTAGGGGGGGGGGGGGGGAGGGGGGGGGAAATAGTGCCGGGGGGGGGGGCGGGGGGGGGGGGGGAATGTGTTGGCTGGCGGAAAAATTTTCCTCTGTGGAACGTAAGACCAATATCCAAAACAATAACGTAATTGGTGGCAGCAGAGATAAACAGATATAAACACTCCCTTCTTGAAAAAGGAATCGCAAAAACAGCTATTTATTCACGGCCTGCTGTCAGGTGGTAGAATTCCCAACCAAGCTGCAGGAGTTGGTACACTTCGCTTTCTCAAAAAAGAATACGAAGGAAAAAAAACTTTCAAGATAAATCTTTGGATTGTTTCGGGATATCCGCCAACATACTTTATGTGATCGGCAGACAACGATGGAGGAAAAAACTAATAAAAAATAACAGAATTTGAAATATACGGATATATGAATCTATGAATATTAAAGTTGTTAATAGTAAGGAGGCGTTGCTAAGAAATAGTTTCTTTAACTGGAACGAGTACCTTAATTCATGAGGCTTAAAAACTAAAGACCAGACGATAAAGTTCTGGCGGATATGACCGAGGCAGCGGAAATCCAAAGAAATATTATACAAGACATCCTGGAAGACTTCATCCTCGTTGTTAAAAAGATATTTTTGCCTGGAAAATCAAGGAAATTATTTTTCTGCTGTATCTTTGTACCTTTTCTCAGCTTTAAACATTCTCAATTGGATACTTATTTCTCTTTAATGATTGCTATTTTAAGATCAGTCTCTCTCTCTCTCTCTCTGCTACTCCAGCAACTGACTGGATTCATGACATAGATGAACAGAAATACAGTGGTGGTTGAGAGAGCAGAGAGAGAGAGAGAGAGAGAGAGAGAGAGAGAGAGAGAGAGAGTGCCCGTTTAGGGGTCATAAAGGCGTTATTTTGTGGAGCATAAATTTCATATACCTGATCCCTGGAAACATTTAAAATCAATAACCACTATTGTTAAAAGTAATTGCAATGTGATTGCGGCAATTTGCAAACGGCTTGAATGAATGCAAGCAACCTTCATTTGATAAGGCTTTAACTCCTAAACGAGCCTTCTTTTGACAAAGGACCGTAAGATAATTGCAAAGTATTCCATCTTTGCTTAGTTGATAGTTCATTAGTTTTTGACAGTCATTGCATGTGCTAACGACTATTTTTGTATATATTTTTTATATTACTTACATATATATATTATATATATAATTATATATACTATATATATATATATATATATATATATATATATATTAATATAATTTATATATGTAAGTAATAAAGTTATATTACATATATATATATATATATATATATATATATATATATATATATATATATATATATATATATGAGTGTGTGTGTGTATTTAAACACGTGTGTGTCGTTGGGTGCGCAATACATATGTTGTACGGATAGACACATGAGTTTATGGAAGATCTAAGTTCTCCAATCTAAAAATGAAAAACCACGAGAACAGTGTAGACAGCATTCTCGAGACAGGAATTAATATCCGTTGTATTTTCAAGGTAAAGTCACGAAGAGACTATAATCCGACAAAAGATGTGATGTTCAATGCAAAATGATCTTCAAGAAGAAAAGAGAATCCTCCAGCCTCTGATTAAGGGTTCATTTCCTTTGAAACTTCCGTGAGAAGAGGAGGCTGGGGAGGAGGAGGAGGAGGAGGAGGAGGAGGAGGAAGAAGGAGGAGTCGTGACCGGAGGCATCGGCAGCATTTGCGAGATTCTGGGCATAGCAGAAGCTAAGCAATATGGAAAATTACTGAGGCAAACATTTCCGCTTTGGCAAAGGCGTTTATGCTCTATTAATGGTCAAATATCTGAAGGCTCTCATCTAACCTGCTCTGGGTAAAACTGAGGAATTCTGGCTTCTCTTCTCTCTCTCTGTCGTCTCTCTGTTCTCTCTCTCTTCTTCTCATATATCCATAATAGATATATATATATATATATATATATATATATAATATAATATAATATATATATATATATATATATATATATATATATATATCTATATATATATATATATATATATATATATATATATAGTATATATATATAGTATATATATATATATATATATATATATATATGTATATATATATATATATATATATATATATATATATATATATATATATATATATATATATATATATATATATATATATATGTATATGACTGGTGAAAATGTTCTGTTGCAGCAGAAATATCCTGTTCCCCGTAGATTTATGATAGCCATCCGCTCGCTAAAAAAGTGAGATGTTGTAATAAGTAGATCCGGCAAAGACGGCAAAATCATAATAATGGACAAAGACTTCTACCTCGACAAAATCAACCAGCTCCTTAGCAACACAAACACTTACGACAAACTGACGAAAAATCCCCTCCAAAACGTCCCCACAGAATTTTTTCGGAAAGTAAAATTAATTAGCCAAGACAAAAAGAGCATAGAACTATTAGAGATATTTAAAGTGATTAATCCTAAACTACCCTACTTTTATGGCCTTCCCAAAACTCACAAAGACAATCTTCCATTCAGACCCATCATTTCATGTGCCGGAGCTTTCAATTACAAAATTTCTAAATGGTTAGCTGGCCTCCTTTACCCTTTTTTAGGTACTTTTTCTCCCAGTCACATTAAACATTCGGAAGATTTTTGTCCCAAATTCAGAGAACCACATATGCCACTTCACAACATAAAACTTTTAAGCCTTGACGTAGATTCCCTGTTCACTAAAGTACCAGTACAGGACGTTCTTCAGTTTTTGAGGGAAAAATTATCCCCCTATTCAGATCATTTCCCATTGGCGCTTCAAATAAAGTTAGTTGAATTTTGTGTATCTAATAACGTATTTTCATTCGGGGAATCATTCTATGAGCAAAAATTCGGGTGTACTATTGGTAGTCCTTTAAGTCCTGTTTTAGCCAATCTGTACATGGAATACTTTGAAACTATAGTAATAAATGCAATAAAACCCAAACACATGCTGTGGATGAGATATGTAGATGATATTCTAACATTTTGGGATAATAGATGGGGCAATTTTGATGAATTCCTTTCAAAATTAAACACATTGGTGTCCAGCATCAAATTTAAAGTCGAATGGGAAACAGACAACACAATTCCTTTTCTTGATGTTTTAATAATCAGAGACACGACAGTATACAAATTAACCATATACAGAAAACCAACGTTCTCACTTTCATACATTCACTACTTCAGCTATCATGATATTTCTATCCGTATAGGCATAGCCAGCAACCTATTCTTAAGAGTCTTACGAATTTATTCCCCAGATTTCCTGGAAAAAGAATTTTTAACTAATTCGTAAGCAACTTTCGTTATTCGTTTAAGGTATGCCTGACCATATAACTGAGAAAGCAATTCACAAAGCAAATACGTAATTTTCTACCGACCCCGTAAAGACAAGACCAGAGACACCCTACAATAAAATAAAAATTCCACACCTGGACAGGATAAGACGGTGACCAGACCCTCGGAAAATCTAACCCTTTTGCATTTACTTACCCAAACACCTTAGCCAAATCACTGATTAACGTCCAACAAAAGACATTTCCCAAGGACGGACACAGGCGTTTCTGAAATCCCTTGCCTTGACTGTGACCAATCTTACATCGGATTTACAGGAAAATCGCTTCCCCAGAGATTAATACAACATAAACAGTCAGTTAAGTATGGACAACAGAACATAACCATAGAATAAACTGGAATTTGTTATGTATAATTTATAGCAGCAATTGCCGGTACAGGAGTCAAATGATGGAATCGGCCTTGATTAAACAGAGGCAGGTAATGAACATCTCAAAAGGAGCATAGGATTCAGATATCATCGACAAAATTTTCATTCAACCAACGCTTAAGAAGTTTAAAGGAAGATTATCAGCGGGAGTGACCTAAATTGGCTTACCTGTGGATGGACCTCTTGGTATAAATACCACCTTTTCTGCAACTTTTCTCATTCATCTACCTGAAGAGGGAGACAGCAGTCTCTGAAATATAGTATTTTTCTCTCTAAATTTTGGTGGTTTTTTATGGGCTCCTTTTATCAGATATATATATATATATATATATATATATATATATATATATATATATATATATATATATATATATATATATTATATAATATATATATATATATATATATATATATATTATATATATATATATATATATATATATATATATATATATATATATATATATATATATATATATATATAGTATATATATATATAATTTCATGCAGAAGCTAGGTACTATGTCATATCTCTAAGTTAATGGGGATATAATCCACAATTATGTAAAATCTTTATGTAGTTATATAGAATACATATATTTTTGCACAGTAAATTAAAGCTTTCGACAATCAGCTGTGGTCTTGTTCACTAAAAAAAAAAAAAAACAAAATAAAAAAAAAATAAAACCACAACTGATGGGTCGAAAGCTTTAATTTACTGTACAATAAATATACATTTTATATAATCACATAAGGATTTCACATCATTGTGGATTATATCCCCATATATATCTGCATCAGGAAGGTCAAAAGAAAATCTTTCAAATGAATAGAATTATGGAGCATGAAAGTTCAGAAACATTAATAAGAAACGTTGGCACTATGAGATTTGGACTAAACCCGACATTGACTTATGCCTTGATTTATTTATTTACTTTCTCTAATAAATGAGATTTTAGATGCAACAATATCCCTGAAATTGACTCCTGATGAATCATATCGGCGCAATAATCGCCAGTTGTAATAACAGAGAGAAAGTAGTTATTAGGAAAATAGGGAAGACTATTTACAAGTTAAATGCAGCTGATGCAGCAATATCTTTCAGTAATAATAATAATAATAACAAAATATATTCAAGGGATTTAAAGTATTTAAAAGCTTTAATTTAGAAAACAGGACAAAGGTATGAATGAAGGTTATATACATAGAATTCCTAAGCCCAGCGGTAATTTGACAGGTCAGTCAAAGGGTTTTTCCTTTGACCATTCAGACGCAAACCCCAGGTTCCTGTCGTCCCTCAACCCCCCACCCCCCACCACCACCCCCTCGGGTAACAAGGTTGCAGATTGCTTCCGAAGGTGAGGGCACCTAAACGGCTTCAGGAAATCAATTCTACTGATTTTTGCTTCCTTTGCAAGAGTCCAGGATTTTTTTTTATTTTTCTCTTGGAACAAAATTTCCTGGTCGTAAAAGGAAAGTAGAGCTTGCTCTTTAAGACTGCAAAATAAAGTTTGTTTTTATTATAGAATAGCGTCATTGTAATTTGCATATTGTTGTAATCATCATTACTATTATTAATATTTTCATGATTACTACTGGTTTAAATGTGGCGCGTTTTCTCTTGATTTCAGTATATTCGATAAGAATTTCCAGTTGGAAAACACAGGAAGAATTTAACAAAATTCTTCGATCCCTAACGTCTTTATTTCACGGATATTTGACTGTGAGAGTTATTGGTCATCAAAGACCGTTCTTTTGTAAAGTATATTTGATTGGAAAATTTGTGACTGGTCGGCGCTGTGAAATATTTGTACGCTTTTTGGAGAACAAAAGATGGAGTGGAAAGAATGAAAAAAGGACGCAACGATAAAATTCCCGAAATCCGAAAAAAGAATCAGTGGACTGTTAATAGTGGTTTGACTTTTGCAAATGTCACGCGAAACTGAAAAATGAAATGTAAAGGTCTCTCGCGCTTTTCCGTTGCATATTTTCTTCTTTCAAGCGAGTACAGAGGATTATACTAACCTCGTTTATTTGGATTTGTTCTTGTAAGTCGGTTTTAATGTGTTTTTTTTTTTTCTTATAGTTTTCCCCTATGTTTAGTGACCTTCCAAGGCAAACTTTTCTTCTTAGGCGTCATCGTCTTTTGCCACCTGTTCCCAAATTTTTCATATAGAAACACACACACACACACACACAAATCCCGTTAGTGACAGCTCTCTCTCTCTCTGTCTCTCTCTCTCTCTCTCTCTCTCTCTCTGTTGCCAGGGTCCTGCATTCTCTTGAGGAGATATCCCTCCATTCGATGATAACTCTCCTTTTCAAATCTTTGGCTCCTCAGTATGAAAGCTCACCCGGACCTGCCCAACCCACCCACGACCCTTCAACCCCTACCTCCGAGGGAGGCGTTTAAATTCAACCTTAGTTCATATTCCTTTTATCCTAAGCTTTCGGATGGAGATGGTCTCCTTAATAGCTTAATAGATGGCTTTTTCCGATTTGTGAGTTTTCCACAACCTACCCTTTTATACACACACGATAATATGGTTCTGATTTCCCCATCAGTGCAAGGTCTCCAACGACTCATCGACACTTGCCGCCAATATGCAGAGGAATTTCATATCATTTACAACGAAACCAAGACCCAGTGCATGTCGCTGCTCCCGATATCGCTAAAGCATATTGCAGAACCACAAATTTTCCTCGGAAACCATCGGCTGGAATCTACACACGGATTTCCGTATTTGGGTCACATTATCACCGACGACCTAAAAGATACGGCAGACATTGAACAGAGGCGTCGTAAGCTATGTGCAACATGCAACATGATTGCAAGGAGGTTTGCCTTCTGTCACCGAGACGTGAAACTGCTGCTCTTCCCCTCGTACTGCTACAGTATCTATGGGTCTTCCCTCTAGACGAACTATACATGAGACGTATCACTGTTGTGCACAATGACATTTTGAGACGCCTCACAAACACTTCCCGCTACCACTCCGCCACACAGATGTTCATAGAAAACCACCTGGACAATTTAAAAATCATTGTAAGGCGAACAATGTCCAGTCTGGTAACCCGAGTAAGAAACAGCAGCAACTCGCTCATACAAAGCATCCTAATGAGTAAAGCAAGAAGATCTAAATTGTGGGAAAGATGGGAAAATGAGGCCTTTGCCCCATAAGTGACTTAATCTCTGTATTGGCAAGATGTCATCTGCAGATTCTATCATTATTATTATATTTATTGCTGATATTTTGCTTCTTCATTATTACTGTGAATACTATCAAGTTCAAGTTTTTTTTTTACATTCAGTTTCCGTATTTAGCCCTCTGGACCTGACTACTGTAACTACCTTAGGTCTTTAGATGAAATTTAAGTTATATAATCTGTGCACTAACTGTTATAACTCTTAATGCATTTTTTTCTCACCAATATTATTACTGTTATTACCAGTATTACGATTACTATCTTTTATGCTACCTCAGCTATTTTGTGGATAAGTACCGATTATTCTTTATTTTTTATGTTGTCGAATGTATTTTGTACATTTCGTGTATATGGCTCTGAGCTGAAATAAATAAAATAATAAATATATATATATATATATATATATATATATATATATATATATATATATATGTGTGTGTGTGTATGTGTCTGTGTGTGTGTGTGTGTGTGTAGTATGTACAGTATGTATTATATTTCTGTTAAAACGATCATTATTATGTATCTAACACCGCCAAGTGTCGTTTCGAGAACGAATCGAGAAGATATTAGTTCAACTGTTCAAAGTAGCGTTTCGCAGTACCTTGGCTAGGCCTCGTGAAGTTATTCTCCGGCTCTGAGCTGTCCATATCGCGGTAGAATGGTGGTGGTAGGCAGCGAGTGATCGAGTGACAAATACAGGTTTGTTCTCTAATGCATACGTATGTTGGGTACTTCCGTGTTTGACTAATTTTTCACTTTTTTTGTGTTTTTAATTGTCAATGTGGTAATTGTATTTTTTATATTTGTGTGATTTTATTTCAGAAGTGGCTAATTTTGTGTTCTTCAATTTGTGAATGCTCGACGTGACGGTTTGTTTTCGACACCAGTGGATTCCTGTCGTTTTTAAAGAGTTTGGTCTAACGACTTCGTGGGAGTTTAGGTGAAGTATTTTTTCGTCTGAATTTTTAGGCAAGTATAAGTTTTGCGTCGTAATTCTTTCGTAACCACTTTAGCAAGCTAGTCCTCCCCCATCAGGGGCGGAGCCCCTGATGGGGGAAGGACGTCTCCTGTAACGAGCGGCAGATTGCCTGCCGTTCGCTAAACAGGAGGGCTTGCACGTTTTTTTATTTTTATTTTTATTTTAAACTTTTTGGTATTTCTATTTTAGTTTAGCATTTTGGCCGGGACGGGTTAAATAAAATTAAAGTTTAGTGCATAAATTGTTCGCTTTCACATAAAATGTATTCACATAAAGTTTGTGTCCTTAATCTTGTTATTTTCTAAATTAATAATTTTTCAATTTTTTATTACTTAGTATTTCGATAACTAACTTAACTTTAAAGATTGTTCTTGACATTTTTGGTTTTTCCATAAATTTTACTGAGTTTTAGTTTTTTCAAATATCTAAGTTTGCAAAGTTTTAATTAATCTTTATTTTGTCTTTGATTTAGCATTTAATATCGTCAGCTGCTGCTACAGTCTTTGCAGGTTTCATTTAGGAACTAATCAGATGTTTACTCTTAAAGTTTTTAATACGTGAAACCTTGGCAGGTCATGTGCTTTGTCTTCAGGATTTAAAGTTGAACATTCGCCGCAATGAAGATCGTTGCTTGGCGTTTTCGATATTTACAGCGCAATGGTTACTACAGATACTGGATTCTTTGCTGAGAAACCTATTCAACTTTCTTGGAATACTATGATTCCTGGAAATCCTGATTGGACTTCGGTAAACTACACATGCTGTGTTCTTTGATGAGAAAATTCTTAAATTTCCCGGAGTACTGAAATTCTTCGGATTTCTGGTACAAAGTACTTACTAGTAAGTTATTGGTATAAGTTAAAATTGTTTATTTTAGTATTATATAGTTAATTAAAGGATAGACACTTTGAACCGTTATTAATAATCCCATTTTTATATCTGAAATGTGGAGTTCTGTAAAATAAAAATGCTCTATTGTACTTAATACTTATGGCATGGATCCTACTCTAGTGTACGTATGTATTACTTAAAGTATGGGACTTCAATAACTGAAGTCTGGACCATTGAATGGAGTAATATGGCTATATATTTTTTTTTTCATGACTGACTGGTGTCATGAAAATACGCTGTAACGTGATGTGGCTCGATGAGGTTTTTTAATAAGTTCAGGATGGTTTAGTAAAGAACACCTTGAGATGGTAAGAAAGCACAAGAATGCATTGTGGTTGTCGCTAATAACTAATGGATATGGAAGATTTTATAATAAAGTAGAGATCGAGTGGAGAACACTACGAATATAATTTGTGGTTATCGCTAATCACTGCATATGGATGTGATAATAGTTGGTATTAAATACATAATAAGCAAGCTTAAAGTGAATATATATTTTTGAATAAAGATCTTTAAACCATAATGTGGTTTTAAGAATTTTCAGAGACATTTTTGAAGGGAAACTTTAATTTTTGTCATATTCAAAATTACGCTTAGACGCGACCACTGTATTTTGTATTATCCCTTGGTATTTCAGCTTGCAGAAAGCTCCTCGCTCCATATGAGAGAGAACGGTTTTTGATGAATAGCTCAAAGGAAATTAGACTATCAACATTGTTTTTTGAGCCAACATAAGGGAGTCCAAGGATAATGTTAGAGTTAAGATCACGGAAGTCTTAAGGCCTGTCCACACGAGCGGGCCTAATTGGCGTGCTCCGGGGTGGACGGGCAAATTCTGGCGGGCTCACCCGTGAATCTTGTCCACGCGGGTGAGGCGATGGAGAGGTGGGCGCGGCCGACGATGCCAGTAGTGTGTTCAGTGCGGTACGATAAACATGGTGCCTACCGCAAAGAAGAAGATATTGTGTAGCATGATAATTGCTTTTTGTGTGTGATGAAAAAGAAAAGAATATGGTGTAAAGAATGGCTAGGTAAAAGAAATGTATATGGTTAACGTACGTCTACCAGGGTCGAAGCTCAAGCCATCGGGCACCACCATAGTGATTTTGCTACAAGACCCATCAAGCAATGTGACAGTATGCCCGTCAAGTGTGTCCGTTAGGCCCCGTCCACACGGTCGAGCTTTGGTCGACTAACTTTGTCCAATGTGACGTCAGAAGCGGAGAAACAGCGAGAAAGTCAGAACTTTGCCGCGGTTTCTCCGCTTCTGACGTCACATCGAACAAAGTTCGTCAACCAAAGCTTGACCGTGTGGATGGGGGGCTTAGAGGGGAGATCCACCGATCAGGTCCGGTCGTGTAGACAGGCCTTTAGTTCGTAATACAGCCTTGGGCTTTAAGCTTTCAGTATTTGAACTTTTAATTTGTGAAGAAAGAAGGGTAGTCGACTATTGCTTTGTTGAAAGTGGGCATCAATTCGGTGTCGTTTATTACGTAATGCTTCTTGGAAATTCAAGGACTGTACAACTACATGCGGGAGTATTTAGATTAACAGGCAATTTCTCAATTATAAAGGAAAGCTAGGTGCCTTTTATGTACTAAAAAGCTCAAATGACCAATAATTATCGGATAATTAGACCAGAAGGTGTCTTTGTTCTGCGTAAGTGTTTCTATAGCAAGCATGGTGACTGTTTTGATGAAGTGCCGTTTTGGATCTTCAAAACGGCTCGACCTAAATTAGGCCCAATGTTGTTGATTAGACCTTGATTTTGAAAATGAGTCATTCGCGCAGACAATGACGTAGCAGCAAAGTTTTGAGGCGGTGTTCTTGGATGTTGGAGTGTAAACAAGTTCACTGCTTGTCTCTGATCTGCAAACGATTTTCGTGGTTTATTATATTAGAGCTTAGAGCCGTGTGGTTCAAGAATCCCGATATGAACCAAGTCTTAACACGTGTCTAGTGAATTCTATAGTTTTTCGTCCTTAAGTCAGCCGTATGATACTGATTCCTTCCATACAAATAAACTTGGATACCTTTTGTTATAGAAACTAGCTCGAGAGTGTGATTTTGTGTTCTTGCTTATACTACAATATGTCGTTAGGCCTGAACAAATTAATTTTTGGAAAATATGCTTTTAATTACTTAAGTTTCCTTTCATATTCGATTAATGAATCGTAAAGAACTTTCTGGAGACGTTTTCTTTCAAGTGTATCTTAAATTTCTGTAGGTTCACAATTGAAAGGACCTGGGCCGAATTTGTTTTGTGTAAAAGAGATATTCAATTAAAGTAAAAGTACTTTCAAATTTCACACAAAGATATTTCGACTTTTTTTCTTTTAAGACTTATGTTTACAGCAATGGGCATCGGGTATGTAAAACTAAGTAGATTTTATTTTTATAGAGAGTTGTATCTGTGCATTAAGGTTTCTCGTTACTTTTAGGAAGGAAACAGTAGTGTAGTGCTTTAAGATTTTATTTTTTTACTTTTGCAACGGTATCATAATATTTGGTAAACTGTCGTATTTTTAATGTTTCAAGATTAATCATATCTAGTTTTTCCATGAAAGACCTTATTAATACAAAAGCCTTTGTTTAGATGTTTAATTTTCATATAGTATACTTTTCCTGAAACCCTTAGTATCATATGTAGTTGGTGTCGTTTTAATTTTTTTTTTGTAAAATCCATTTTCTTTAACCGCAAACTGTCTTATTTTGTCTTATATTTGAATAAGTCCAAAGAGATACCATTGGAAACTGGGATTTGAACATGGATCAATGATGAACGCCAGTCGAGACATTTATGTTAATTTACGTATCGTAGGATATTTTAAGTTCTTTGTATAACTCAAGCCATGGACCTCTCCTCCTTTCAATTACGCTTTGCTTAGTTTATTGGAGTAATGAAGGGGATTAAGTTTGGTGTTTGGATCGTCTCGGGCGCTATTTGTAATTCGACTTAATCCAGGCATTGACTTGGTCTTGTTACTGTGGTCTCGCACAGTTTTGTAGAATATTGTTACATGAAAGTACCTAAACACAATATTGTAATCAAAGAAAAATGTATTTTATACAGTGGATGATTTAGATAAAAGAAAAAAAATATTTCCTAAAAAAAAGTTAGATAAGACGAAATTCAATAATAAGAAAAATAAATTTCGTCCTCTTGAATAAAGCTAGAAAGTGCTGCATGAGATTTACCGTGACAGTTCATGATATATTATTTCAAAGTCTATAAAGAAGAGTTTTGTGATAGATGCACTTATGATGATAATAATAATAAAATAATAATAATATAATAATAATAATAATAATAATAATAATAATAATAATAATAATAATAATAATACCAGTCGTTTAATGAAATAGAACATACGTTCCATTTAATCATTCTTTTTTTCATTCAGTTCTACGAAAAGCTGCTCAGATTTGGGTCACCCATTAGCCGGAGAACAATTGATAATTTCCAACAATGGAGTTTTGATTACCTTGATTCTCGCATTCAAGCTAAGGGAAGGTTCTCCATTGAAGGTTTAAAAAGGAAAATAGTTGTGAATTTGACATATATTCTTGGATAGGATATAAAGAAAGGAGAGGAAACGCGAAAAATGTCAGTATTCGAGAAGTTATATAAATAGCTAGTTGATGGTAGTTGGGTGTTTACAAGAATATAAGAGCTTGTAGAGAGCGGATATTTAAGCCTTAATTAACAATCTATGAGTGATTCTGAGATATACGTCTCTTGACTTCATTCTTCATAGAATAGTTATGCGCACACGTGCATATAATAATTGTATATATATATATATATATATATCTATATATATATATATATATATATATATATATACCATATAGTATATATATATATACCATATATATATATATATATATATATATATATATATATATGAACACAAGTCATTAGTATGTATGTATTTGTATTATTATATATAGTAATGTATATATATATATATATATATATATATCATATATATATATATATATATATATATATATATATATATATACATTACATATATATATAATACAAATACATACATACTAATGATTGTGTTCATATACATATTTATTTACTTATATAATATAAATGTGTACTTGTGCGTGTATGCGTTGCATGTGCGTGTGTATGCATGCATAATTCTTGCACAAGACCAATAAAGTCAAAGGATTTACTACCTCACCTACACTACTACACCCTTAAATTTCTGCTGTTAAAATCTTGCAAAAACCCAACTACCATCGACAAAAACATTTATAAATTTCTCAAATGTTGACATTTTTCATGTTGCCCGTCCTTTCATAACTCTTTCCAACAAGATTTTTCAATTTCCATACGCATAACAATATTTCACAGTCCTCTGAACTCTGTAGAATAGACTTTCACGGTTTTTTGGGGGGACGTTGAATAGATTGTAGAGAGAGCGGCTGATTTTTGCACAGCTGTAAGGTACATACTGAAGATGTATAGCATATAGATAATTATCATCTGTACTATTGCCATCGATGTCGAATCCCAATGATACATAAAATTTATCATAAATTTGCTTTCAGCTACATTATTAGGAAGAGAAGGGGGGGGGGGGCGTGGTGTGGAAGGAGAAGGGGAGGATTTTGCGTTAGATGGTCTAACTGGCAGTTCTACTTTTTTCATGCGAACGGTCACCCTTCGAACAGTCTCGGGTGAACTGATAGGCCTTACTGTCTTGTCTGTCCCTTTTATCCAGGTATTACTGTGGTAGCTGTCCCTTTTATCCAGGTATACTTAGGTGACAGTCCCTTTTATTCAGGTATTACTCTACCCTGTCCATTTTATCCAGGTATTAGTGTGGTGACTGTTCATTTTATCCAGGTATTACTGTGGTGACTGTTCAATTTATAAAATTATCAATTTATCCAAAATTTATCCTGGTATTATGTAGTGACTCTCTTTTATCCGGATATTACTCTACTGACTGTCACCTATATCCGGGTATTACTGAGCTGTCTGTACCTTTTATCACTTATTACTTTGCAGACTGTCCTTTTGGCCAGATATTACGTGGTCCCTGTGGTTCGGATCCCACAATAAGCCGTAGGTCCCGTTGCTAGGTAACCAACTGGTTCCTAGTCACGTAAAAATATATCTAATCCTTCGGGCCAGCCCTAGGAGAGCTGTTAATCAGTCAGTGGTCTGGTACAACTAAGATATACTTAACTTATGGCCTCGAGTACATGAAATGAGGTATGATAAACCTATAGAGTTTATTTACCACATAGTAAGTTACAAAGGGAGGGGGAGGGGGAGGGGGTACGGATTTGAGACCTACCTTATTATCTAAGTTGTTCAAATGATGGCCACAAGCCAAATTTTGTCTAGATCAGTCTCCATAGCACAAAGTTACATGCATACAAACATAAATGCATACATATATACAAACACATACACAAGCATACAAATACTAACTTTTTAGATAGGATAGAACAAATATTCCCACAAATCGGAATGAACATTTTGCTTTTTTGCCGAGATATTTATGAACACCGAACTGAATGTATCCACAGAGCCTGCTGCGATCTGTATAATCTTCTTATTGAAATTGGTTTGACGTAATCCTCAGACAGGGCGTCCCCTGAAATTCGTCCACGTCCCCAAAAATATCACGCGCAAGAACAGACAATATATGCAGATTCCTCGAGGCTGATTTTGTATAAATCCAATTCGACGAGTCGGTGGTGCGCTGTACGTATTACTCTAGGGGTGTTTGCTGTGTCCTTTCGGCCCTTAGCTGTACCTGCTTTTTAACCTTTTACTTTACCTCCATTCCCACTTCGTTTCTTCAGGCTTGCTGTTCAGCTTATTTAAATATTTACTTCTTACCAGTGATGCCAACCCCTCTACAGGAGACGAGAAATT
>NC_087207.1:74736611-74739111 GCF_015104395.2 Macrobrachium nipponense
TTTGATAAAAGGACTGAAATTTTTTTTTCTCTCTTATTTTTACGTCCACTTAAATTTACGGGTTACATCTGGGCAACGAGCCTCGCTAGTATGATGCCGATTAAATCTAAACCAGCTAACTGATTTGCAAATCCCCCTTTTTTTTTAATAGTCATTGCCCCTGATCGGTAAACTAAGTTAAAAGCTAAGTATGTCTTAGTTTTACCAGACCTCTGAACTGATTAACAGCTCTCCTATGGCTGGCCCGAAGGATTAGATATTTTTACGTAGCTAGGAACCAAATTAGTTACCTAGCAACGGGACCTACAGCTTATTGTGGGATCCGAACCACATTATTTCGAGAAATGAATTTCTATCACCAGAAATAAATTCCTCTGGTTTCCACGTTGGCCGAGCCGAAAGTCGAACTTCGGACCACCAGATTGGTAACCGAGCGCGAAATCCACTCGGCCAACGAGGGACGATCGGTAGTCTAAATCCATATAACTTGAGACAACATTCATATGCGCTTATGGGTAGGCTTTATATTAAAGATTAGGAAATCAGGTCAGACTTGTATTGCATATAGAAATGAGGACAAATATCAAGGGCTGTCTACACCACGTTATAGACACGACTCTTGTTTAGAGAATGAAAATAAACGTCAATTGGAAAATAATTCTTAAAAGAAAAATAACAACACAGATGGCAGAACAGAATGAAAAATGATACCATAATGGAATTGACTGAGGTTTCAACAGTATGCGAGATAATGATAAAGGGGCTAAGGACGGGAGAGAGAGATAGAGAGAGAGAGAGAGGGGGGGGGCGATGAACGATTCGGTATAAGATGAGTAGGAGATCAGTGGAAGTGAAAGAGCGGAATCGCTGAGGCCCTTAGAATTTCACAGCGTTGCGATCAAAGATGATATTTGTTTAGTCATCTACAATACCTTTGGTTACTTAATTTTTTTTATTATCTCTAAAACAGTTATTATCCTCTCAGGTAATTGAGAGGTGTCGTTCTCCATAGATGAGAAGCCGATATATATATATATATATATATATATATATATATATATATATATATATATATATATATAGATATATATATAAATTCATGCAGACAGACACATGTGACGAAGTTGGTTTTTTTTTTTTTTTTTTTTTGCGGGTGGTGCGGTTAAGCAAATACAAGGGAAAAAATGTCGCTGATTTTAAAGGGAATTTGCGCGAGCATCCTGCATAATCGTCGACTAGCAGTGATTAAAAGCAATGAGATGCAAATACGCGTCTCCCGCACAACATTATAAAAGTTTTTTGAACGCAGGGGAATTTTCAAGCTTTTTTTTTTTCTTTTTTTTGTGCGTGTGTGAACAGCTTTAATGAACAACGGCCCATTTTCCGTCGCGATAAAATGGGAGTTTTCTACTTGTTTTTCTCATATCTAAAATGGTTTCTTTTTCCTCCTGAGTGTCATTCTCGGTCTGTGAATGTTAGCAGCATAATCCGACTGTTCTCTCTAATGAGGGAGTAAAGACAAAGACGAATGTTCATTTCTATCCTTTTAAGGATTATTCTCAATTTTGGATTAACTTTATTAAGGATAATATAATTGCGTCGCTGGATATTACTTCATATGGCTTACTAGGCAATATAAATGAGCACTTTCCCGTTGTAGGCGTGGTTATATATACATTCAACAATTTTTGCGTGGCAAGTAACAATAGTTGCACTTTTTATATGACCTTTCTCTACTGTTCACTTCTATCCATTAAAAGATTATTCTCAATTTTTTGATTGGAACTTATTAAGGATCACTGTAATTACATCTCATGATATTGTAGTATACGTCGTACTAGGCAATATAAATGAGCACTTTCCCGTTGTAGGCGTGGTTATATGCACTCGAACAATTTTTGTGGGACAAGTAACATTAATTACACTTTTTATCAGACCTTTCTCTCCTGTTCGAAACCGCTTAATTTAGAGACCTTGCGTTCGGTGACGAAGCTACTGGTGTTACAGTTAAGTTTTAGGTCAATTATAATTGCCATCTTTATTAGCATTATTAGTCTATACTGAGAATTTTTCCTCATTAATTTCTTGTTCCAGACTGCAGGTGAAAATCTTCGGTTTTGTAACTTGAAGAAGCAGTTCAGCATCTAATACTCTGCTTTGGGAATGCAAATAATGAATACCGTAGGTCCCATAGCCGTTGAAGGGTCCAGAATTAGTTCAAACAGCTTTCCTTTCGACTATCCATCGCGAGTCGTCGAAAATGTTAGAAAATGACATAACATGGCAGATAAGGCATATGGTTGTATCGTAAGTTTAATACAGAACTATGGACAGAACTGAACATCAGTTCATGCAAGTAGTCTTTTAGTAATTTTCCTAATAACTCCTACAACCTTTCTACTATCAAGGATCCTCCGTAGAGGGATAGTGCCGTCAGTGGACCTCATGAGGTGCACTGTAGGCATTGCTTAAGGGTCATTGCAGCGTGCCTTCAGTCGCT
>NC_087207.1:74746611-74759041 GCF_015104395.2 Macrobrachium nipponense
TTTCTTTTTATTTCAGTATATTCGATAAGAATTTCCAGTTGGAACACAGGAAGAATTTAACAAAATTCTTCGATCCCTAACGTCTTTATTTCACGGATATTTGACTGCGAGAGTTATTGGTCATCAAAGACCGTTCTTTTGTAAAGTATATTTGATTGGAAAATTTGTGACTGGTCGGCACTGTGAAATATTTGTACGCTTTTTGGAGAACAAAAGATGGAGTGGAAAGAATGAAAAAAGGACGCAACGATAAAATTCCCGAAATCCGAAAAAAGAATCAGTGGACTGTTAATAGTGGTTTGACTTTTGCAAATGTCACGCGAAACTGAAAAATGAAATGTAAAGGTCTCTCGCGCTTTTCCGTTGCATATTTTTCTTCTTTCAAGCGAGTTACAGAGGATTTATACTAACCTCGTTTATTTGGATTTGTTCTTGTAAGTCGGTTTTAATGTGCTTATAGTTTTCCCCTATGTTTAGTGACCTTCCAAGGCAAACTTTTCTTCTTAGGCGTCATCGTCTTTTGCCACCTGTTCCCAAATTTTTCATATAGAAACACACACACACAAATCCCGTTAGTGACAGCTCTCTCTCTCTCTGTCTCTCTCTGTCTCTCTCTCTCTCTCTGTTGCCAGGGTCCTGCATTCTCTTGAGGAGATATCCCTCCATTCGATGATAACTCTCCTTTTCAATCTTTGCCTCCGCAGTATGTAAGCTCACCCGGGTGGACCTGCCCAACCCCACCCACGACCCCTTCAACCCCTACCCCCGAGGGAGGCGTTTAGATTTAACCTTAGTTCATATTCCTTTTATCCTAAGCTTTCGGATGGAGATGGTCTCCTTGAAAGCTTAATAGATGGCTATTTCTGATTTGTGAGTTTTCCATAACCTACCCTTTTATACACACACGATGACATGGTTCTGATTTCCCCATCAGTGCAAGGTCTCCAACGACTCATCGACACTTGCCGCCAATATCCAGAGGAATTTGATATCATTTACAACGAATCCAAGACCCAGTGCATGTCGCTGATCCCGATATCGCTAAAGCATATTGCAGAACCACAAATTTTCCTCGGACACCATCGGCTGGAATCTGTGCACGGATTTCCGTATTTGGGTCACATTATCACCGACGACCTAAAAGATACGGCAGACATTGAACAGAGGCGTCGTAAGCTACGTGCAACATGCAACATGATTGCAAGGAGGTTTGCCTTCTGTCACCGAGACGTGAAACTGCTGCTCTTCCGCCCGTACTGCTACAGTATCTATGGGTGTTCCCTCTGGACGAACTATACATGAGACGTATCACTGTTAAGCACAATGACATTTTGAGACGCCTCACAAACACTTCCCGCTACCACTCCGCCACACAGATGTTCACAGAAAACCACCTGGACAATTTAAAAATCACTGTAAGGCGAACAATGTCCAGTCTGGTAACCCGAGTAAGAAACAGCAGCAACTCGCTCATACAAAGCATCCTAAGGAGTAAAGCAAGAAGATCTAAATTGTGGGAAAGATGGGAAAATGAGGCCATTGTCCCCTAAAGGACTTAATCTCTGTATTGGCAAGATGTCATCTGCAGATTCTGTCATTATTATTATATTTATTGCTGATATTTTACTTTTTCATTATTGCTGTAAATACTATCAAGTTCAAGTTTTATTTTTTTACATTCAGTTTCCGTATTTAGCCCTCTGGACCTGACTACTGTAACCACCTTAGGTCGTTTGCTGAAATTTAAGTTATATAATCTGTGCACTAACTGTTATAACTCTTAATGCCTTTTTTTCTCACCAATATTATTACTGTTTTTACCAGTATTACGATTACTATCTTTTATGCTACCTCAGCTATTTTGTGGATTAGTACCGATTATTCTTTATTTTTTATGTTGTCTAATGTATCTAGATTGTGTATGTTACAGTCTGTATTTTGTATATTTCGTGTATATGGCCCTGAGCTGAAATAAACGATATTATTATTATTATTATTATTATTATTATTATTATTATTATTATTATTATTATTATTATTATTATTATCATATATAAATATACGTACAGACGGCCAACAAGAAGAATTGGCGTAGTTTCTTAATTCATTGTTCGTTATGGACATATTGCCATATGCAGGTGCCAGATTATTTACTTCACAATAAATAACATTTCCTATCAAAGGTGCTATACTTGAAATAAATTACATTAGAATTGAGTAGACTTATTCCATGTATTAAAGATAATTATTTTGCAAAGTAAGGAAAATATATACCGATGGGTCCACGATTTCTAATTTTATTCTCAACTCTAACTTCGTGACAGCATACCGAAGATTTTGATTTGAGGTTGGCTTTGCTGTCGCTAGAGTCTTGACTCAACGTATTACTGCTGAAAATAGACCTGGGGTGCTGTCATTTCGTCTCCTACAGCCGATAAATAATACATCAAGGCGTTAACATTCTTTGAAAACTGTGTTTAGTTAAACTAATTTTGTCCTTTGATCAATAAAATAATTTGCATGACACATTTAGTGGGCCTAAATTGGACTTCTGATTTTCCCACATGATTTGCCTAGGTCTATTTTCAGCAGTATACTTTTCTCGGATACGTAATATTAATGAATATTTAAATCGACAATATATATATATATATATATATATATATATATATATATATATATATATAATATATATATATATATATATATATATATATATATATATATATATATATATATATATATATATATTAATCTGCTTGATTTGACTATTCCCGCTTATTCTTGTTTTATTAGCCATGTTCGCCTTACTTCTTATCCTTTTCAATAATTGCTTAACATAATTAACTCAGACCTAGCTATTCAAAATCAAAAAGCAATCATAAGAAAATCAACGAATATAAGTTCAGTCTTATTTTTTATCGAATTCCTTGCATATCATCCTGTTTCATTTGGACACCTTGGAAAGCTGTGGGAGTCAAAACTGACGAATACATTAAGAAAGGCTTACTTTCCTTAAAGCTTTCTTAGGTTGATTTTTTTGTAACTATTCATTTCTTCTAAATAGAAATTAATTCAAATTAGTTTCACATGTATACCTACTAGACCTACTACAATAAGCATATTATAAGTAGCTGAAAGGATAAGAAATATGAAAGGTGACGTTCTCGTTTAAGTCTAGTTCATATGTTTTTTTTTTTCTTTCAAGAAAAACCTACTCCTTTAATCAAGGGTTGCTCTTTGACGGCTTCAGGGTGTAACACGAGTGTATGCACATATTTTTGTGGAATGAAAGATAAAGTTTCTTTGAACAGAAAATAATTTATAAACATGCATTTTAAGACGCCGTGTCGGTGCGGGGAATTTTAAAATAACCGTTATCATTAGTGGTGCTTTCACGAGGAGTTCGTAGTGAGAACTGAGAAGTCGGATCTAGTCGCCTGAGATGTAGAAGAGAGCGGAGGTGGCGTATAGGAGTGATGGAACGATTAGGCCGATGTTAATAAAGTATCTCCCAATAAAACGTATTCTTTTAGGTTTTGAAGAAAAAAATGCATGCAGCATTGAAACCGTTTCCCTCCCTATCCGTGGTATTCACTGGCTACCGATAAAAAACAAAACTAAAAGAGTAAGCCTAACTGAATCTCTCATTCATCAAAGATATGTTTGCTTATTCATTAGACTTATTCATTAGACAACTACCAAAGACTTCAAGAGTAGATTTAAAAATCTCTTCCTCTCCATCTTAAGTTTTCATCAGACACCAGTCATAAGCAATGTCGTGACGAGGCACTAGAATTCAAAGTTCACAAATGAATGCTGCTCAGCAACATTTACCACTACTGTATTGTCTTGCTCTCATGTGGTGCTTCGAGGTGTTCCACCTCTAGGCCCATGTTCTAAATTTTGCCGTTTTTTAAACAATTTTATTCATCTATGTATGGTTCTTTCTGGTTTATTAAGCTTTCTTGATATCTCTCCAACAGGAACTTGCACCGAATGCAGTGCAATAACTCTCGCTCATTGAGGGATGTTTCTTAGACCGATAAATGACACATTGACATTAGATTCCCGTGCACATGATATCAAAAGCAATAGAGTGAGGTCGCCTGGTTCACGCTGTTAATTTTTTTTCTTTTTGTTTTTAAATTTGATAGCATTTTGTGAGATTCCAATGTTTTCTGTAAAATTTAACAAATGGAATATTCAATACCTTGAACTTAATATTGAAATGATAATTTAAGGACTATGTTTATGCGATACTACTAGTGGATAGGATGTCTCCTATCTATTTGTTAATGTATATCTATGGTTGTGATATGACGTTTTTTATCACTTCGTTTCGTTCACGTCAATTTTGCTATATGGAAAATAGTTTTTACACAATAACTAACATAATGTTCTAAGATATCAGTGACTGTTTTTTAACGTCATTACACATGATTTCTTCCATTTTTGAAAAGAAAAATAGATAAATGAAGCATGAATCGTGCGTCAGGCAGGTGAACGAAAAATTATGAAACTCTGCCACGAGTTTTTTGGCCGACAGTACATAGTGATATATATATATATATATATATATATATATATATATATATATATATATATATATATATAGCTATATATATACACACACACACACATATATATATTATATATATATAGATATATATATATATATATATATGTGTGTGTGTGTGTGTGTGTGTGTGTGTGTAGTATGTACAGTATGTATTTATATTTTTGTAAAACGATTCATTATTATGTATCTAACACCGCCAAGTGAAGTTTCAAGAACGAATCGAGAAGGTATCAGTTCAACTGTTCAAAGTAGTGTTTCGCGGTCCTTGGCCACGCCTCGTGAAGTATTCTCCGGCTGAGCTGTCCATATCGCGGTAGTATAGTCGTGGTAGGCAGCGAGTGACCTAGTGACACATACAGGTTTGTGCTCTAATGCATACGTATATTGGTACTTCCGTGTTTGACTAATTTTTTCACTTTTTTTGTGTTTTTGATTGTCAATGTGGTAATTGTATTTTATTACATTTTTTATTATATTTTTTGTGATTTTATTTCAGAAGTGGCTAATTTTGTGTTCTTCGATTTGTGAATGCTCGACGGGACGGTTTGTTTTCGACACCAGTGGATTCCTGTCGTTGGAAAGAGTTTGGTCTAACGACTTCGCGGGAGTTTAGGTGAAGTATTTTTGCGTCTGAATTAGAAGGCAAGTATAATTTTGCGTCGTCATTCTTTCGTAACCACTTTTAGCAAGCTAGTCCTCCCCCATTAGGGGCGGAGCCCCTGATGGGGGAAGGACGTCTCCTGTAACGAGCGGCAGATTGCCTGCCGTTCGCTACAGGAGGGCTTGCACGTTATTTATTTTTATTTTTATTTTAAACTTTTTGGTATTTCTATTTTAGTGTAGCATTTTGGCCGGGACGGGTTAAATAAAATTAAAGTTTAGTGCATAAATTGTTCGCTTTTTACATAAAATGTATTCACATAAAGTTTGTGTCCTTAATCTTTTATTTTCTAAATTAATAACTTTACAATTTTTTATTACAATTTTTTATTAGTATTTCGATAACTGTAACTTAACTTTAAAGATTGTTCTTGACATTTTGTTTTTCCATAAATTTTACTAAGTTTTAGTTTTTTTCAAATATCTAAGTTTGCCAAGTTTTAATTAATCTTTATTTTGTCTTTGATTTAGCATTCAATCTTGTCAGCTGCTGCTACAGTCTTTGCAGGTTTCATTTAGGAACTAATCAGATGTTTACTCTTAATGTTCTTAATACGTGAAACCTTGGCAGGTTATGTGCTTTGTCTTCAGGATTTAAAGTTGAACATTCCCCGCATTGAAGAAGTTGCCTGGCGTTTTCGATATTTACAGCGCAATGGTTACTACAGATACTGGATTCTATGCTGAGAAACCTATTCAACTTTCTCGGAATACTATGATTCGTGGAAATCCTGATTGGACTTCGGTAAACTACACATGCTGGGTTCTTTGATGAGAAAATTCTTAAATTTCCCGGAGTACTGAAATTCTTCGGATTTCTGGTTCAAAGTACTTACTAGTAAGTTATTGGTATAAGTAAAAATTGTTTATTTTAGTATTATGTAGTTAATTAAAGGATAGATACTTTGAACAGTTATTAATAATCCCATTTTTAAATCTGAAATGTGGAGTTCTGTAAAATAAAAATGCTCTATTGTACGTAATACTTATGGTATGGATCCTACTCTAGTGTACGTATGTATTACTTAGGGTATGGAACTTCAATAACTGAAGTCTGAACCATTGAATAGAGTAGTATGGCTATTTTTTTTTAATGACGTACTGGTGTCATGAAAATACGCTGTAACGTGATGTGGCTCGAAGAGGATTTTTAATTAGTTCAGAATGGTTTAGTAAAGAACACCTTGAGATGGTAAGAAAGCACAAGAATGCATTGTGGTTGTCGCTAATAACTAATGGATATGGAAGATTTTATAATTAAGAGATCGAGTGGAGAACACTAGATGTAATGGCAAGCTTACGAACATAATTTGTGGTTATCGCTAATCACTGCATATGGATGTGATAATAGTTGGTATTAAATTCATAATAAGCAAGCTTAAAGTGAATATTTATTTTTGAATAAAGATCTTAAACCATAATGTGGTTTAAGAATTTTCAGAGACATTTTTGAAGGGAAACTTTAATTTTTGTCATATTCAAAACTACGCTTAGACGCGACCACTGTACTTTGTATTATCCCTTGGTATTTCAGCTTGCAGAAAGCTTCTTATGAGAGAACTGGTTTTGATGAATAGCTCGTAGGACATTCGACTATAGAAGTTTTTTTTTTTTTTGAGCCAACATAAGGGAGTCCAAGAATGATAATGTTAGTTAAGATCACAGAAGTCTTAGGGCCTGTCCACACGAGCGTGCTCCGGGGTGTACGGGCAATTCTGGCGGGCCGGGCTCACCCGTGAATGTTGTCCACGCGGGTGAGACGATGCCAGTGTGTTCAGTGCGGTACGATAAACATGGTGCCTACCGCAAAGATGATGATTTTGTGTAACATGATAATTGCTTTGTGTGTGATGAAAAAGAAGAGAAAGAAAAGGATATGGTGCAAAGAATGGCTCGGTAAAAGAAATGTATATGGTTAACGTACGTCTGCCAGGGTCGAAGCTCAAGCTATCTGGCACCACCATAGTGATTTTGCTACAAGACCCATCGGGCAATCTGACTGTTTGCCCGACAAGTGTTCCCGTTAGAGTGGAGGTCCGCCGATCAGGCCCGGTCGTGTGGACAGGCCTTTAGTTCGTAATACAGCCTTGGGCTTTAAGCTTCCTGTATTTGAACTTTTAATTTGTGAAGAAAGAAGGGTAGTAGACTATTGCTTTGTTGAAAGTGGGCATCAATTCGGTGTCGTTTATTACGTAATGCTTCTTGGAAATTCGGGAGTATTTAGATTAGGCAATTTCTCAATTATAAAGGAAATCTAGGTGCCTTTTATGTACTAAAAAGCTGAAATGACCAATAATTATCGGATAATTAGACCAGAAGGTGTCTTTGTTCTGCGTAAGTGTTTCTATAGCGAGCATGGTGGCTGTTTTGATGAAGTGCCGTTTTGGATCTTCAAAACGGCTCGACCTAAATTAGGCCCAATGTTGTTGATTAGATCTTGATTTTGAAAATGAGTCATTCGTGCAGACAATGACGTAGCAGCAAAGTTTTGAGGCGGTGTTCTTGGATGTTGGAGTGTAAACAAGCTCACTGCTTGTCTCTGATCTGCAAACTATTTTCGTGGTTTATTATATTAGAGCTTAGAGCCGTGTGGTTCAAGAATCCCGATATGAACCAAGTCTTAATACGTGTCTAGTGAATTCTATAGTTTTTTGTCCTTAAGTCAGCCGTATGATACTGATTCCTTCAATACAAATAAACTTGGATACCTTTTGTTATAGAAAACTAGCTCGAGTGTGTGATTTTGTGTTCGTGCTTATACTACAGTATGTCGTTAGGCCTGAACAAATTAATTTTTGGAAAATATGTTTTTAATTACTTAAGTTTCCTTTCATATTCGACTAATGAATCGTAAAGAACTCTCTGGAGCCGTATTCTTTCAAGTTTATCTTAATTTCTGTAAGTTCACAGTTGAAAGGACCGCTGGAATTTGTATGTAAAAGAGATATTCAATTAAAGTAAAAGTACTTTCAAATTTCACCCAAAGATATTTCGACTTTTTCCTTAGGACTTGTGTTTGCAGCAAGGGCAGGTGTTGCCTTTAGTTTTACATGGGCATCGGGCATGTAAAACTAGGAGTTAGTTTTTACAAAGCGTTGTCGTTTTGTATTAAGGTTTCTCCTTACCTTTAGGAAGGAAACAGTAGCGTAGTGTTTAAGATTTTATTTTTTTACTTTTGCAACGGTGTCATAATATTTGGTAAACTCTGGTATTTTTAATGTTTCAAGATTAATCATATCTAGTTTTTCCATAAAAGACATTATAAATACAAAAGCCTTTGTTTAGATGTTTAATTTTCATATAGTATACTTCTCTGAAAACCTTAGTATCATATGTAGTTGGTGTGTTTTGTAAATCTATTTTCTTTAACCGCAAACTGTCTTATTTTGTCTTATATTTGAATAAGTCCAAAGAGATACCATTGGAAACTGGGATTTGAACATGGATCAATGCTGAACGCCAGTCGAGATATTTATGTTAATTTACGTATCTGAGGATATTTTAATTTCTTTGTATAACTCAAGCCATGACCTCTCCTCCTTTCAATTACGCTTTGCTTAGTTTATTGGAATAATGAAGGGGATTAAGTTTGGTGTTTGGATCGTCTCGGGCGCTATTTGTAATTCGACTTAATCCAGGCATTGACTTGGTCTTGTTACTGTGGTCTCGCACAGTTTTGTAGAATATTGTTACATGAAAGTACCTAAACACAATATTGTAATCAAAGAAAAATTTATTTTATACAGTGGATGATTTAGATAAAAGAAAAAAAATATTTCCTAAAAAAATGTTAGTTAAGACGAAAATTCAATAATAAGAAAAATAAATTTCGTCCTCTTGAATAAAGCTAGAAAGTGCTGCATGAGATTTACCATGACAGTTCATGATATATTATTTCAAAAGGCTATAAAGAAGAGTTTTGTGATAGATGCACTTCTTATGAGAATAATAATAATAATAATAATAATAATAATAATAATAATAATAAAATAATAAATAATAATAATAATCATAATAATAATAATCATAATAATAATAATAATACCAGTCGTTTAATGAAATAGAACATACGTTCCATTTAATCATTCTTTTTTTCATTCAGTTCTACGAAAAGCTGCTCAGATTTGGGGTCACCCATTAGCCGGAGAACAATTGATAATTTCCAACAATGGAGTTTGATTACCTTGATTCTCGCATTCAAGCTAAGGGAAGGTTCTCCATTGAAGGTTTAAAAAGGAAAATAGTTGTGAATTTGACATATATTCTTGGATAGGATATGAAAGGAGAGGAAACGCGAAAAATGTCAGTATTCGAGGAAGTTATATAAATAGCTAGTTGATGGTAGTTGGGTGTTACAACAATATAAGAGCTTGTAGAGAGCGGATATTTAAGCCTTAATTAACAATCTATGAAGTGATTCTGAGATATACGTCTCTTGACTTCATTCTTCATAGAATAGTTATGCGCACACGCTGCATATATATAGTATATATATATATATATATATATATATATATATATATATATATATATATATATATATATATATATATATATATATATATATATATATATATATATATATATAATATATATATATATATATATATATATATATATATATGAACACAATCATTAGTATGTATGTAGTGTATTATATATATATATAAATAATATATAGATATATATATATATATATATATATATATATATATATACTATACATTACATATATATATAATACAAATACATGCATACTAATGATTGTGTTCATATATATATTATATATATATATAGATATATATAATATGTATTAGATAGTATATATATATATATATATATATATATATATATATATATATATATATATATATATATATATATATATATATATATATATATAGATATATATATATATATATATATATATATATATATATATATATATATATATATATATATATATATATATATATATATATATATATATATATATATATTATATATATATATATATATACATTACATATATATATAATACAAATACTGCATACTAATGATTGTGTTCATATACATATTTATTTACATATATAATATACAAATGTGTACTTGTGCGTGTATGCGTTGCATGTGCGTGTGTATGCATGCATAATTCTTGCACAAGACCAATAAAGTCAAAGGATTTACTACCTCACCAACACTACATAAAAAAACCTTAAATTTCTGCTGTTAAAATCTTGCAAAAACCCAACTACCATCGACAAAACATTTATAAATTTCTCAAATGTTGACATTTTTCATGTTGCCCGTCCTTTCATAATCTTTCCAACAAGATTTTTCAATTTCCATACGCATAACAATATTTCACAGTCCTCTGAACTCTGTAGAATAGACTTTCACGGGTTTTTGGGGGGACGTTGAATGGATTGTAGAGAGAGCGGCTGATTTTTGCACAGCTCTAGGTACATACTGAAGAATGTATATACATATATAGATAATTATCACGTACTATTGCCATCGATGTCGAATCACAATGATACATAAAAATCTCTCTTAAATTTGATTTCAGCTACATTATTAGGAAGAGAAAAGGCGGGTTGGGGGGGGGGGGGGGGGGGGGGGCGGGGGGGGGGGGGTTGGTGTGGAACGGAGAAGCGGGAAGTAGCAAAAGGGAGGATTTCGTGTTAGATGGTCTAACTGGCGTTATACTTTTTTCATGCGAACGGCCACCCTTCGAACAATCTCGGGTGAACTGATAGGAATTACTGACTTGTCTGTCCCTTTTATCCAGGTATTACTGTGGTAGCTGTCCCTTTTATCCAGGTATTACTTAGGTGACGGTCCCTTTTATCCAGGTATTACTTAGGTGACAGTCCCTTTTATCCAGGTATTACTCTACCCTGTCCATAATATCCAGGTATTAGTGTGGTGACTGTTCCTTTTATCCAGGTATTACTGTGGTGACCGTTCAATTTATCCAAATATTACTGTGGTGTCTGTCCCTTTTATCCTGGTATTACTGTAGTGACTCTCCCTTTTATCCGGATATTACTGTACTGACTGTCACCTATAACCGGTATTACTGAGCTGTCTGAACCTTTTATCCACTTATTACTTTGCAGAATGTCCATTTTGGCCAGATATTACTGTGGTGATTGTCACTTTTATCCAGTCAATAATATATATTTCTATGGCCTCGAGTAGTTCCACGTTGGCCGAGTGCATTTCGTGCTCGGCTACTATACCGGTGGTCCGAAGTTCTATACTCTGCTCGGCCGACACGGAACCAGAGGAATTTATTTCCGGTGATAGAAATTCATTTCTCGATACAATGTGGTTCGGATCCCACAATAAGCTGTAGGTCCCGTTGCTAGGTAACCAATTGGTTCCTAGTCACGTAAAAATATATCTACTCCTTCGGGTCAGCCCTAGGAGAGCTGTTAATCAGCTCAGTGGTCTGGTAAAAGTAAGATATACTTAACTTATGGCCTCGAGTACATGAAATGAGGTATGATAAACCTATAGAGTTTATTTACCACATAGTAAGTTACAAAGGGAGGGGGAGGGGGAGGGGGTACGGATTTGAGACCTACCTTATTATCTAAGTTAGTTCAAATAATGGCCACATGCCAAATTTTGTCTAGATCAGTCAAGCGGTTCGGATTTCCATAGCACAAAGTTACATGCATACAAACATAAATGCATACATATACACAAACACATACACAAACATACAAATACTAACTTTTATAGATAGGATAAAAAAAAAATATTCCCACAAATCGGAATGAACATTTTGCTTTTTTGCCGAGATATTTATGAACACCGAACTGAATGTATCCACAGAGCCTGCTGCGATCTGTATAATCTTCTTATTGAAATTGGTTTGACGTAATCCTCAGACAGGGCGTCCCCTGAAATTCGTCCACGTCCCCAAAAATATCACGCGCAAGAACAGACAATATATGCAGATTCCTCGAGGCTGATTTTGTATAAATCCAATTCGACGAGTCGGTGGTGCACTGTACGTATCACTCTAGGGGTGTTTGCTGTGTCCTTTTTAACCTTTTACTTTACCTCCATTCCCACTTCATTTCTTCAGGCTTGTTTGTTCAGCTATAAATATTACTTCTTACCAGTGATGCCAACCCCTTCTAACCCTACGCCCCCTACAGGAGACGAGAAATT
>NC_087207.1:74759541-74762041 GCF_015104395.2 Macrobrachium nipponense
GGAGACGAGAAATTACCCTACATAACTGAAAAGGACCCAACATTCTGCGGCTATGTTAATAAATAAATCTTTAGATTATGTTTATATGCAATATCATGAATACTAATAAGCATATCGATCTAAACTACCTTGTTACAATTACCCTACACTTGAACATATTGCCCCGCTATCTAAGATTTTGTCCATATTACCCTACACGTAAGGCAATTACCCTACAGTTGGCAACATTGCTTCTTACTGCAACTGTTGTTTATTTCTCTCTCTCTCTCTCTCTCTCAGTTCCACCTTTAAACCCTCGTACTTCATCAGATTTATTTTCTGGATCGCTTCGTTTTGCTGTCCAACCACCGCAACAACCTCTTTCACCGAAAACCCCTAATGGTTGGCTTGACAATAAATTTCCTAAGACAAAATACCGTTTGCATCCTGCTTATTCCTTCTCTTCTAATTCTTACTCATACTGTTAGGTTTGGGGGACTATTTAGGACTAATTGCCTCTTCCACCAGATCACCAAGGTTTCTTTCATAGCGTTTGTGACTTTCCCCATTTGCTTTCTTCTCTTCTTCTCGAAACCATTAAGAATATGTTGACATATAGAAGAAGCCTTGCTTGGAAACTAAAGGTTAGGATTTTCCAATCAAAGCACAATGCGTCCTGTGTAGCAGGAAAATTATTTTTTTTCCACACTTCGTGAGGATTTTCCTGAGAATGTATTAACCAATAGAAGCCTTGCTTGGAAACTAAAGATATGATTTTCGAGGTTAAAATTCAAAATGTGTCTTTTTGCGTAGCCAGGGAAAATGAAATTTTTTCCACCTTCGTGAGGATTTTCCTGAGAATGTATTAACCAATAGAAGCCTTGCTTGGAAACTAAAGATTAGGATTTTCGAGTTAATTCAAAATGTGTCCTTTGTAGCAGGAAAATGAATTTTTTTCCATACCTCGTGAGGATTTTCCTGCCTGCAGGAGAATCAGGGCTCAACGATATCCCCCTCATGTCACAGTCGGATACGACCGGACTTCGTAACTTTGGTCGGCTATTAATAAAAATCTAACTTCGACACAAGTTTTAATTGATTTCTCTCATTATCTTTTCGGGATTGGCGATCATCATCATCATCATCAGTTCCGAACTAAATTAACGAAACTATTTCTCTCATCAGTCATGAATTATAGTTTTTCTTTGTTCCGTTTGAAGGACGTTAATTGTTAGGAAGTCAATAAAATTGTCGAAAATATCCCCCGCGGGATATTTTCGAAGGGGAACCTCAAGGGTGAAAGAAAGGAAAGAATCGGAATGACGCGTTTTCCGTATCATTCACGACGAAATGAGAGAGACTTGAAACTGTTGAGGAGAATATGGCCAAGTGGATGTTAATAGAATTCGGATGTCATTTGTCGGTTCAATAGTTCACTGGGAAAAAATCGGTTTGATTTTGCGAAATGTATGAGAGGAAAAGAGATTAAATGCGCTAATAAAAACAAAGACAAGACAGCAATTGCGATATCGTTCATTTAGAGTGGAAAGTTTGAGCTGAAATAAAGTCGTTTCAGAGTGAAGAAAGCAGACATGAAAAAAAAGTGAAAGATTTTAAGCTGCCTAGGATAGAATTTCAGTCTGATTCAGTCTGATTAGTGGAGGCATGTAACTTATGTACATACACTCATGTATATATATATAAGAGATCCTCATGTTAAAATGAAAGTTCAGCTTTTATTCCAAGGTCATCCTCAGGATACTAAATAATTTTAAGAAAACAATTTGCACGAGCAAGCAATATATAAGTTGTTTTCTTAAAATTGTCAAGTACCCCGATGATGACTTTGGAATAAAAGTTGAAAGTCTTGGTACCTCTTTCTTTCATTTTCACGTGAGGATCTCTTATATACTTCACCAACGGGACCATTTTATATATATATATATATATATATATATATATATATATATATATATAGATATATATATATATATATATATAATATATATCTATATATAATGAGTGTCTATGTATGTATATTTCTGTGAGCTGTATCCGGTAAGATCATCTACATTTATCGTGAAATTTTATTTGGTTATTCAAATCCGATTTTATATAGCCAATTTTTTTTTTCAGAAAAAGGCTTCTTTCTGTAAGTCGAAGATATACTTGTATAATACTTCTATTTTCAACTTCTCCCAATTTTGTCAATAATCCAGCTATGTAGTTACGGTAAATAAATACTGTATATGTTTTCAAATTGTTCAAATTAGGTCATGGTACTCATTTTGACTTACAGCTCTTCTACAATTCTTACGAGTCAAGAAATTTTGATATTCTAGGTCGAAAGGCTGGTGACAAATAGAGCCTATCCATAACTGGTGTAATCAATCATTTTACCTGCTGCGTTCTCCGTGACTTTTCAGGTTGGAATGAGATCGGTTCATCTTACCCTCCCTTTTGACAAGTCGTGAGGGCAACTCGTGAAGAAGAACAAAGAGCAAAAGCGTATTTAATCAGT
>NC_087207.1:74777041-74819541 GCF_015104395.2 Macrobrachium nipponense
ACTTAAGCTTATAAAGGTTAGTTGATTCTTGAATTAAATTAAGTAAAATTAAATCAAAATTAATTTATCACAAAATTCAAGAAAATTAATTCAATGAAAATTCAGAAGTGTTAGTTAATAATTAAAATTTGGAAATTGATTCACAAGTGTTAAATTGAATTAAATGTGCAACAATTAATTAATGAAAACCACTAAGTTAATCAAATTGTGAATGCAAATGAAAAGACAGAAAATGTGGAAAATACTAAAATTGTAAAAAGCACCAATCACACAGATCATAAAATAAAAACACACACTTCAATAAGAAAAATGAATAAATGCACAAATAAAAATCACTTCAAATGAAACAAAACTCAAAAATTTGCAATGTGAAAAAATGTAAATTTCACCAAACCATTGTAACCATTAGTTGCAACTAATAAAAATACAACACTTTCTTTCTGCTGCAGCTTGTTTCACAATTTTACCAATTCACAACATTTCACAAAAATAGGTGCCGTTACACACTTGTATAATGTTTGTTCAGATTCCACAAAAAGCACTAAATAATACTAAATAACTCTAAGAAATATGGAGAGAGAGAGAGGAAGAGAGTAAGAGAGGGGAGATCTCTGAACGCTATGAGGATTTAAGTCTGAGTGAAACTCTCTTCCTTACGGAAACTGGGCAGTGGATCTGGCACAAAACGTTTTGGGCATGCGAAAGATGATGCAGTCTTTCTAGAAGCTTCTAATATGATGTAATTTTACAGAAAAATCGTGAAATCTACACGTGGTTTCGGCAAAGACACGTATTCAATCGAGACAGAAGTCGAGCAAGTAAGTTTGATTAAGATTGACATGTATTCAAAGCACAACAGAGACCTCAAGATCTCTTATCTTAAGGCATTGACATATTAGGGAAACAACTCTAGCTTCGAACTGACAAAGTTAGTCTCTCTCTCTTTCTTTTCATACTGCGTTATATATTCTTTTACATTATGTTATGCGAAATCTGAACGTACATTCAAGACATCCTATAACTCTAAGCTACCTAAGGAATCTGGAAAATGTTGCAAAACTTTATTCTAACATTTCAGACAGTCTAGGAGAAGATATATGCGTTTTGAAAGTAGCAACATATAATATAAATATATATATATATATATATATATATATATATATATATATATATATATATATATATATATATATACATACATATACTAAATAGACATTCAGGTGTTATCTGCCACACCAATAAAACCGGATGGTAACAAGCTATTTTGTATCACTGTAAGCCACAACCGCCACATTTGTTTGCCTTAAATATGTAACAGGAGAGTATTTTTCAAAATACCTTTGAAGAAGCCAAATCTCGAAACAAGCATAAAATACCTCTAAAACGGTGCCCGCTAAGGATGTACGAAAACATCGGTAACAAATGATGAAGTGAATGCGACCCATCGCATCGTTTGCAAAGACACTTAGTTAATTCTGGTATAGCGTACACTATTTTCACTATCTTTCCATGATGGACAAGCCGTCTGCAACGGGGGTACATCACTAAAGTTTAAGAATTTTAATTTCATGGTCACTTTTGATTTGTTTCAAAGTTGATGCAGATGAGAGCTTTTAATACATAATAGATTTTAAAAGAGAGAATAAATTCTAAAAACAATAGACTTTAGAGAGATAATAGATTTAAAAAATAATAGGTTTTAAAGAGAACGAAGCATAGATTCATCTCTTTGGGTCTCCCAGATAATGGTTTCTGTCTTTTTGGATTCTGAAGGTGTTTTCATGATAGGGTCAAACCATGAATGATTTTCATGATTTTGACAGAGCCATTTGTCATGGAACATAGAAAATGTAAAATTAAAGCAGAGAGGGCAAAAGCTTTACCCCAGAGACAATGCAACGCAAGGAGCAGTGGCTAAAGTACCCAAGTACTGCTCGGGTACAAGATGTAACCTTTGTTTCTTTGACCTCTGGGTCTACCTCAAACTCAATACACAACTACGTGGTCACTGTTCTATTCGTTTATTTATTTTTTCTATGGGCATAATGAAGTCATTCATACAGTGGAGGCGTAAGATGAGGTCAACAAAATAGCATTGTTTAGCGATAGCAATGCTTGAACGAATCTTGGCAAACTGCATGAAAGTTAGGGGACTCTGTTGAAGACTGATGCAGGGTTTGTCTGTCTGGTAAGTTGGACTCATAGTGTGCGCAAGAAATTTCTGGATGAGCTTTTTCAAATATATATATATATATATATTATATATATATATATATATATATATATATATATATATATATATATATATATCTATATATATATATATATATATATATATATATATATATATATCTATATATATATCTATATATATATATATATATATATAATATTATATATATATATATATAGATATATATCATATATATATATATATATATATATATATATATATATATTATATATATATATATATTATATATATATATATATATATATATATATATATATATCTATATATATATATATATATCTATGATATAGATATATATATATATATATATATATATCATACATGTGTGTGTGTATGTATGTGTGTGTATGTCTTATCCATTACCTACGCCTTCACTGAATATTTTTTCCCAAGTTGCTCAAAATCAACCAATACTTTCCTTATCGCAGCCGCTATTTCGCTGTCGAGAAGGACCTCCAAAACAAATAGATTACAAAATCCTAAGGCAAAAAAAAAAAAATCGACTCTTTTAGATGTGAGGTTTTTGATCTCTTGTCTATTTTCTTTTTTTCTTCTTCTTCTTATTTTCTTACTCTTTTCTTTTCTAACTTTTTCCCGGAACCAGTTAAGCGAAGCGAGGGAAGCTTTGATCTCCAGCCTTTCTTTACGAAGCTTGAGAAGGTCCGCAGATGCCGGGAAAGTCAAAAATAACAAAGAATCACGCACATGGTCATACACACACACACACACACACACAGACACGCACGCGCACGATCACACACGCGAACAATAGAAAGACAGAGAGAGAGAGAGAGAGAGAGAGGTGAAAATAATGAAACAGGTATGAAGTAAGGCATGGGAAAGCGATGCTCTGAAGAAACAAATTTAAAAGGACATACACACACACACACACACATACACGCACGCACACACGTACACACACATATAAATAATGATATACGCCACGAAGGAATGTTAAACGTTGGAGTAACTGCAAGATCTTTCGACTCACATCCTTTACTTAGCAGACCGATTGACATATGCATGAGAAACTGAGATGACAAGGAAGGGTCGTATAAGTGACAGATAGGGATTATAAGGAGATTAGTACCTAGAATCCAACACACCTGGAGAATGAGTAACCTTCCCAAACAAGTATAAACATGGGTACAATCTGAGAGGTTTACAAAAGGATTAATTACAACTGTTTAGACACAGGGACAAGACAATTAAAGGATAATACACGGCGGCAATTGACGAGAGTCAAAGCTTCATACCTTTCTTATTATTTTCACCTCTCTCTCTCTCTCTCTCTCTCTCTCTCTCTCTCTCTCTCTCTCTCATTCTGTTTTAAGGAGGGTAGAATGTTAACTTACTAGTTTTCTTTATTGGCAGATTTGGGTTTTTGTCATTATGACTTGTTAAGCTTTGGGTAATAAATAGTATATTTTTATACTTACAAGATCTTAATAGCCTAACGACATGGTTGCAGACAGAGGGCACCATTGACAACAGGTAAGGGTTTCCAATTTGTGTAGTTTTAATAAAAGGGGGGGGGGGTAAGAGTGGTGGCAGGCGGTTTAAGAGGCTTTTTATATATTTTATAAGCTGTAGGTACGCTAACAAAGAGACTGGTGACCAGTTAGATTTAGATGTTTTTTTTTTTTTTGTTTTTTTTTTTTTTTGTAGGAAAAGGGGTTATAATCATGTCACAGGCAACTCGGGGCTCTTTTTGCTGATTCAATGGGTTGGACAGTGAGAAGCTGTTCGTCTCTCGGGCTAAGTCAGTGTCAGCCATCTTGGGATTCTTGAATACCAGTCTTTTAAAACGTGAAAGAAGGGGAAAGTTTAAAGTGCTTCACAAGTGTGGTATATAGTTCACGCATATTTGCGGTGCGTACACGAATTCGGTTTCCAGTCATATGAAGATGTGAGTGTATTTTTCAAGCTTTCTTTCTTATTTTCTCCTTTTTATCTTTTATTTTTTTTTACTTTTCTTTTTTTTTTGTTGCTTATATTCCGTTTGTTTGTTTGTAGAGAATTTACTAGAGCGGAGTTTTTTGTTGCGAGTCACGCCCTGAGAGAGAGAGAGAGAGAGGCGAGAGTTAGTGCGTGTGAGACGGTCGCCGGGGTGTAAGCGTTTCGCATTTTTTTCTTTTTCTATCCCCTCCCTATTTTCTTTTTTTCTTTTTTTTTTGCTTTCGTGGGATAATATACTGGGCGTGGGGCGCGTTTGCCTTTTGTTATCCATCATTGGGGGAAAATTTGTGTTAATTTTTCTGGATTCGATTTTGTGTATATAAATACATTGATGTTATTGAGATCTGGGAATCTTATAGAACAAAAGAGCTTTCGGAAACAGAGAAAGATGGCGGATACTAAGAGTACCACAATGCTACTACATCACGTAACGAACGTGAGTGCAGGCATGAGTCATTTCAGAGGGATGGTAGATGGCGTTCTATCACAATCTGTCCAAATTTTTATTGAAGGAGTGAATAATTATTAGCGGGAAAGAATATATCAGACGATATAGAGGCATTTAGAGAGGCGAAAGCTTTGCTAGATTTCAATAGGGGAGACCTCTCCCACCGTTGCAGGAGTTTCCATTTACAAAATGTCGTACCTGGACGGATTTGCAAGCATTTTTGAAAACAGCTTATGGCTCAAAGGAACACGGAGATATGGTGAGGGACCTTCGGGGTCTTTATAAACTACGGAAGGGCACTAATAGCCTCATAGAACATAGTTCAAAACTTTTTGATGCAGTGGCAGATTGGGTAGGAAAATTGAAAACATCTAAATGGGCTACAGGGAGTAATGTCTCTCTTGATAACATTCATAAACTGATCTATTTTTCCCTGCTCTTGCATGATGTACCGGATGCGATAGTGAATAGCTTTGATGAAAAGATTGAACCTACTTCAGACGAAGAATTACTTTATGCCCAAATTGAGAAACATATGTCTAAGTGTCCCACTGTAGATAGTACAATTTTTCATGGGACAGGCCCAAGGGATAGAGTGCAAAGAGACACAGAATTTTCTCCTCCCTGTCTGTGCGCAAAAGTTGAATATAACAAAAGATCGATCGATCAAAAGCAACAGCAGTTGCGCTTTTTCAACTGCAATAAACCAGGGCATCCAAAAAAATTGTATAGGGTTAATTATTGTGGAATGTGTAAGAGTACCGATCATTATTGGCAGTCTTGTCCGTCTCAGATATGGAGAGATGCGAGGCCTACACCTCAAGGTTCTGGTAATTATAATGTGAGAATTTCCCAGGCAGGTCAAATCAGAGGGCAAAAGGATCGGCGAAATTTTTGGAAGCCCGATCAACAAAAAGGGTACAGGTGATTGGTACATGCCATTGTGGTCTCGTGGGGGACGCCCCAGAGCCCAGGCCTATAGTCTATGGAACAGTAGGGGATGCGGGAATCCTGATATTTATAGACTCAGGGGCATCAATAAATCTAATGGACTATAATTTGTATCAATCCATGTTTTCCAATTACCCTTTGCAACCCTCAACGGAGACGGTGTGTGATGTGCAAGCCCATAGATTAAATACCCTGGGTTGTGTTCAAATACAGTTTACTCTCGGTGACAGAGTGTTGACAGAACCATTTTTGGTAATGAAAGGAATTGCGTTGGGCAACAGACTTTTGCGGGTCATCCTGCTTGTAGAAGACACAAGATTTCGATCCATGCGGGTGTTAATGGGATAACAGTAGGGATACCTGGTGTTTTTCTGCCTTATGAGGACGTGAATAGAATGGAGGACATGGAGGTTATTGAAAGAGGAGATGTGCTCGGTGATATTAATGGCGGTGATACAAGTGTTGTAGAGAAAGGTAATATTAAAACCCATGTAGCTGATATGGGAAATGATTACGGGGGTTCTATCAGAGTTCACAGTGATAACAATGGTGGTGATGATACTTTGGATGGTGATGTTGATACTAATATTGATGTTATTTCTGATACTAACAATGCTGGGGATGATACTGGGGGTGGTAATGTGTATGGGGCGGTGGAAAGGGGAGGTACTAACCACAAATATAAAGGTATTTTATCTGAAGATATTATGTTACTACCTGGTTCGAAGACTATGGTAAAAGTTAAATTGAAGGAAATGAGAAAACCCACAGATGTGTGTGTTATTGAAAATAGCGAAAAGCTTAGAGGGGTTGTTAGCACGGCATCGGTGAACAGTGTATCCAAGGATGGGTTTACGTGGTTAGAGTTGCTAAACTGTAATGATACAGTTAGGAGGTACCAGAAGAATACATATATATTGGATTTCCAAGATTGGAGTTGTGATAGTGGTTCAGTGGCTATTGTCGAGGGGAAACCTGAGTTTTCGGAGGCAGAAATGCAATCAAGGAAACGAATATTTAGAGAACATTTAGCTAATGCAGATTATAGCGAACACGTTGAAGCGATAAGCGGGCTCTTGGCAGAATTTGGGGATACGGTAGCCTTACAAGGTGATAAATTGGGGTTGACTAATGTGTTACAGCATAAGGTAAATTTGGAGAGTGGCACAAAACCTATTTATATTCCTGCATATCGCATACCTTTCAAAATCAGAAAACAGGTAGAGAAAGAGGTTAATAGATGGGAAGAAGAAGGAATCATTAGACCTAGCGTGTCTCCTTACAACTTTCCATTGTTAGCGGTGCCTAAGAAAGACAGTTCTGTCC
Source organism: Macrobrachium nipponense (assembly GCF_015104395.2). Classification (NCBI taxonomy): domain Eukaryota; kingdom Metazoa; phylum Arthropoda; class Malacostraca; order Decapoda; family Palaemonidae; genus Macrobrachium; species Macrobrachium nipponense. The sequence goes on from NC_087207.1 coordinate 74,783,980, forward strand.
GTGTATGCGTCGATTTTAGACATTTAAATGAGAAGACGATCCCTGACTACTACCCAGTCGCGTGCATACCAGATCTTTTTGTTGAAATTGGGGGACATAATATTTATAGCTCAATTGATTTGGCGCAGGGTTTCTTACAGGTCCCTCTTAGTGAGAGTAGCAAGGAATATACCGCTTTTTCAGTGCCTAAGGGACACTATGAATTTACGCAAATGCCTTTCAGTTTATTGGGCAGTCCGATGACCTTTACCAGGTTGGTGAACACAGTTTTGCACGAGTTATTGGGCAAAAATGTTTTTGTGTATATGGATGACATCCTAGTCGCAACAGACACGATCGCGCAACACCTGGAATTGCTTACAGAAGTACTTAGGAGGCTTAGATTAGCGGGGTTGAAAATTAAGCTAGCCAAGTGCTCATTCTTGAAAAAGCAGATCACATATCTAGGCCACGTTATATCTAAGGAAGGGGTTAGAGTAAATGACAATAAAGTCAAAGCAATAGCGAATTTTCGCACCCCCAGATCAAAGAAAGAGATTAAGTCATTCCTGGGTATCGCTGGTTTCTTCAGGAGGTTTGTGAAATGGTTCTTTATATAGCAGCTCCCCTAACTGATGTATTGCGGGAAGACGTTCAATTTCAATAGAAGGAACACCAGGTGGAGAGTTTTCAAAAGCTCAAGGACGCGCTAATGAATCCCCCTGTTTTGAAGTTTCCAGATTTTAGCGAACTTTTCACATTAGTGACTGATGCAAGCCAGGAAGGTGTAGGTGCTTGCCTTATGCAAAAGTTCGATGGGAAATTTCATCCTATTGCTTTTTATAGCAGGAAATTCAGGACAAAGGGCAGCAATGATAAGTCCATGGTCACCATAGATAAAGAAGCCTTTGCAATAGTGTCGAGCTTAGTTCATTTAAAAATGTTACTGATGGGTGTGATGGTAATTACTTCCTAGCAAAGAAAGATAAAGGAAAGAAGAACGCATTTTCGAGAAATTCGGCAGCAAGGAGGCGTTGGCGCAATGTGTTGGAGGTGCCTGTTATCATGATGATTCTAGAATCGGCAGGAGTGTTGTGGATCTCGTCGTTACGTGAGAAACACCGCGATTTCTGATGCAATACCTCGTCTAGATTCATCTAAGAAGTTCTAGAAATCCCTGGAGTCGGTGACGTTCGCCGTAGGCTCCGCCCCCAGAGTGCTGTATAAATACGACGAACGAACTTTGGAGAGCAGTGATCGTGAGAGGAAGAGATCGTAAAAGAGAGAGATCACCAGTTAGTAAGATCCACAGATCAGATTATCAGTGAGAGATCAGCAGCAGCAGAGATCTTCTGTGAGATACGAGAAAAAGGAACCGACGAAGTATCAATCAAAAGAAGAGTTGTTCGAGAGTTGGTTGGATATTGGTCTAGTTGTCTTCAGGAGTGGACGGCCGTGTTATCTCGACGTCGAGCAGACTTCAGAGAAGAAAAGGTCCTGTTACAGGTGTTGAGGAATTCCTGCCTTACAAGAAGATTAGTTTCTGCAATACGGAGTCAAGCGGACGTCTGCAATCGCCGATCTACATTTATGAAGCCAGCGCATCGAACTGCCAAATCGAGTAGCAAGTATTTGAATTGCCGCACTGTTCCCCCAGTTCATGCAGTGTAAGATTCTATCTTTTTATGTAAATAGGAGATACCATTCTGCATTTACCTTTGTTAGTAAGCTTGTAAATAAACCTTTGTTGTGTTAGTGTTTCTTTCTATATTCATATCCCCAGTTTCAACTGTTTGTGTTGATAAGTTTTTTTTTTTTATTTTATATCGAACCTGAAGCGGACCTCCCTCAGAGGCCGTAACATTGTCTCTAAGATCTCAGAGTCCGTGACAATGGGGAATAAAGTAGAAGTTCTTACTGACCACAAGCCGTTACTAGATCTTTTTAATAAACCCGATTTGTCGCCTAAAAGAGCTCGATGGTTTTTAACTATCAGAGATTTTTATGCAAAGCTCAAATATATAGAGGGCAAATTTAACGTGGTTGCTGATGCTCTCAGCAGGAGTTTTCATGACACGGAAGGTTTCCAAGTCACGCAAGTCACTACAATGGGATATACCTCTCACAGAGCAAAGGCAAGATGAAGACGAGATTTTAGCAGATGCAAAAGCGTTTCTAAGAGGGGAATTAGTCAGGAAACGTTATAATTTGCCTTTTTTGGGTTTGGAGTTAGAAGGTAATCTATTGGTTAGGAAAATTAAATACAAGTTAAGAACCAGTGAAAGAAAAGGAGATACAACACAGATCGTAATTCCAAAGGTCCTAATTCCAGTGGTTTTGGATATAGTTCATTGCAGGTTTGGTAGTCCACACTTGGGAATAGAAAAAACGTATGATGAGGTTCGTGCTAAATACATTTAGAAAAACATGGGGAAAGATGTGGAAAATTTCGTAAGGAATTGTACGGTGTGCAACGCATGTAAGCCTGCAAGGACAACTTCATGCAAATTAGGATCATATCCTATACAGAGTAGACCTTTTTAGAGAATACATATGGATATCTTGGGGAATATTTGTGAGTCTAGGTATGCAAACAAGTACTTGTTAGTGATAATAGATGAACTTACAAGGATAGTAGAAATTTTCCCACTTAAGCATAAAACGGCCGAAGAAGTAGCCATAGCGTTTTTCAAAGGTATCATTTGCAGATATGGCACGCCCGAAGTTCTATTAACCGACAATGGGAGGGAATTTGTGAACAAAACCTTGGAATGTTTAGCTGAAGTCATGGGGATACAGAAAGTAACAATTATTCCATGCAGACCCGAGGCTAATGGGTTGTGCAAACGAGCAAACAGGAAAGTGCTCGAGGCTCTCAGGAAAACTGTAGGTGGTAATGATAAAAATTGGGACAGATATGTTAATGTTGTTAGACATAGTATTAACACTATGGTTAGTGATTCCATTAAAATGTCCCCATTTGAAGCTGTGTAATGGGAGAAAGTTCACTTATTATTGTTGTTATTGCTTTATTTTTTTTCTTTTTTCCTTTTTTTCTTTTCTGACGAGAGATGTTGTAATGGGGGTTAAGCTCTAAATAGCATTTCTGTTTTAAATAGGAGATATAATTTGTCAGGGTATGTGAGTTAAATAGAAGGGGTGTTCGGCATTATATTTTATGGAGGTTAGTTATATAAACCATAAAGGGATTTTTGCTGTTAGACATTATGGGTTCTCTTTTGATAGCGTGTTTGTCATATATGGGATTATTTGTGAGGATTCAGTGGGTAAAGATTATACTTTGTTCAGCGAGGAATTTTTAATATTTGACTAGTAGATTGAGTATATTAATTAGTGACGGATTTGTGGGGTAAAGCAAGACTTTAGTTGTTTTATGACCATGTAGACCTTTTAAATACGGACATATAATGACTTTAGAGAATTCCCAACTCCAAGTGATGGTGGCGATGGAAACGACTTCGTTCTACAGTACCAGAGGTCGAGTCAAGTCTACACACGAATGGCATTTCTATGGACTGCCTTTGCAAAGGATGAGATGTCTTCGATATACTATCTGAAAAAATGACTCTGAAAAAATACTTGGGACTTCCCAGAGGAGAGCAGGGGGGAAGCGGAAAGGGGAAGAGGCGGCGTCTGCAGGGTGAGATGGTAGGAGTGTCTGACCTCTCTTTGGTCTACCGTGCTTCTGAGGCCGAGCCGCTCACATCCGATCCTTTTAAATCCTCGTCTTTGTTGGGGGTAATTCCGACAGCCAGTGGGAGAAGAGATAGCTTTTTCGAGAGAATGGATGCTTACAGTTCAAAGGGGCAACTTGCATATAGACAAAGATGCATGAAACCGGTAAAAAGGCCTTACTTTCCTTGGTTCTGGCTTAAAATCTTGAATACCTCCCCATTCTAGAGGACATTTCAACCCTAGACGGGTTGGAATGGACAAGACAAGCCAGAAACAAGGACCAATTGCAAATATAAATTACTGAGCCTTCCATTCTCCCTTGAGTGGACTTATAATATAAGCAATATTCAAACTCTCTACCAATGATAATATTCATGAAGTCTTACTCGACAGGCAGAGAATTAAGCAAAATAAAGTGTGATGTGACTAAAGACTAACTTGCTATATTCCAATAAAGAATACTCTTAAAATATAATGTCACACTAAGGATAACAGTGAATTTCAAATAATGAGTATAAAACTTAACCTACAGGTAAATTATATCATATATAATACTGCTATCTTAATTGTTCAAAGTAACAAATACTATCAGTTTACCCTGATGGGGCGATATGACGCGTTCAGGTGTGTTAATGTCCCTACTATTTTGTAAATTAACTTTGTCTCATAATAAGAAGACCCCTAACAGTATTAGTTACATCCAAGCAAACAGTAGTGCAAACTAACAAAGGGAAAATTAATGAAGTAATTCTTCATAGGGATTGAATAAGATAACACACACAAAAAATGTAAATTTCACCAAAGACAATGTCAATTTCACAAAATATAAAGACTAGGGAATAAAACTCAATCAAAAAGCTAATCAACCAAAGTATAAACGAGCCAGGCTTCGAAATTATCTCTAAAGCTATAGCAACGTCTGCTGGCTAAAATTTTCCCAATTCAAATGGAATTCTAAGTGCCTAGAATAGGGCACGGTGCCAATTGTGGCAATTTTACGACAGCAGTTCATAAAGAAGTACTAAATTATATAAGGCCAGAATAGCTGGCAGGTTTGGCTCTGCCTAAGCAGAGCATACAATATACAATAAATGCCTAAAGGCAGTAAATAAGAGGAAAGGAAAGGAAACCAATGAAGAGAAGACACAGGCAGTACAAAAAGGAAAAAGAAAGTTACCAAAGGGTCAGAAGGAAGTAGTTACAAAAGGGTAAGAAGGAAGTAGAAGTAGCAGAATCTGGCACTCTCCTCTGGATGGAGAGGGTCAGAATTCTCTATAAGAGGGTAGAACTGTGCCAGGCACTAGTGCAGAGAGGCTATTGGCTCTTGTAAGGTTTCGGAAAACCTCGACGCCCTTTTCTCTTCTTCCATTGACCTCTCCAAGGTTGATTTTGACAATGCTATTGGGGGCCTTGAATGATTCAAGCCCTTTGAAAATTCTGCAGGGGCATCAGCTCCAGCTGCTACGACAACTGGGGCCTCAGCACTCGTCCCCATGCCTAAAGCTGCGTGGCTCGGTTCCATGAGTTCATCGGCCAAATAGGATTCGACAGTCATTACTCTGGGACCGGTTAGCTGATGATGGAGGGGAATTGGATGAGGTAATGGTATTTGGGATGGGCTTACCCATTTTGAGAACTAACTCTGGGGCGGTCTGCGAGGCCGCACTATTGGTGGAGTGTCCACTATGGTCATGGGTGTCCTGGAGGATTCCTATTGGAATTGACTCTTCCTTGACTGCCGGCATGGGTAGTGGGGCTTGACTGCCAGGATGGCAATGGCTATGCAGAGGTAGTCCTTAGAGGCCTGTGGAACGGGTCTGGAGCTATGTGAGGGCGGGGGCCCTGATACAGTATAAAGGTAGGAGGAGACTAAAAATCTTGTCCTAGCATGACATCATAACCTCTTGGTATATAAGTTGCTACTGCCATGGTGCATATCTTAGAACGGTGAGGACGTGTAACTCTCAACCGGACAGTAGGTAAGAACATCTTAACGTGGTTGAGGCTCTCGATCGTGATGAACTGGTGCCTATCAACCCGAGCTCCACAAGGAATTTTATCCTCTCGGATGATGGATACTTGCGCACCAGTGTTGTTGAAAGCTCGGACCTGGTGGGCAGGATAGTGACCTCTGGGAGGTGTGACAAATATGGGGCCCTGAGCAGGAGGGCCTACAGCTGACGGATTCATCACGGCCATAGCAATGGAGCTTTTTTGGGGCATCTTGCCCAGGCAGCAGTGTGCCCATGCACTTTGCATGTATCACAGAAACTCTTGCTAAAATCAGGCCTGGGTCTGTTGTTTCTGTTCCAACGCCCGTTGTTTTTGTTATTAGAATGATTGGGTAGTCCATTCGGGGGAGTGGTGGCAGCTTGCTAAGGAGGATCCACCTTTGAGAAGCACTGCTCTGTGGTGTGACCGGGTTTATTGCAATGCCCGCACACAGGTTTCCGAGGAAGGTTATTGGGATGCTGGGCACGCTGAGAGGTGGCAGCAGGAGTGAGGGGGAGAGCAGGACGTATTTTCTTCTTTAAAGAACTCTGCAATGGATGGTGGGTGTCATAGGCATCTCCCCATTTACAGCACTCCAAAATAGCTTTAGGGGCAAGATCAGGGGGGGCGTAGGAAAGGAAGTCTTCTAACTGAAAGAGTTCTAAGACCTCCTCAACAGATGTTGCGTTGGAGGCCTTCGTCCACCTACAGAGTGCTACCCACTCTGTCCATGTCTGGTTAGCCTCCTTGGGCATAGTCCTCCATTACTGCCTCCACCGGACTGGGGTCAATTCGTAAACCCCAAGGATTGCCTCTCAGACGAGGGTGAGGTCTTGTCGCTCATTCAGGGGAAGGGCCTCGAATGCAGTCCGCCCTTCACCCGCGAGGTGCTTGCCAAGGAGGAGGGCTACTTCCTGAGGGGTTGGATTGAAGTTTCCGAACACCTGCTCGACATGAGGTATGTGGAGATACTCGACGCAGACTTGGCAAGATGACCGTAAAATCTCTGCAAATACAGTTACTACTGGTGCGTAGCACGGCGGAAACCTCACGCTGTAAAATCTCTGTAATTTACAGTTTGGCGGAGAACTCGATGCCGGTAATAGACTTGGCAATAAATTTTCGTACGCACGGAACCTCCATGTGAGTACGGCTCGTAAAATAAAACGAAAGAATCTGGTTACGAAATTCACTGAAATAAAAAAAAAAGTAGTCACGAAATTCACGGAAACTCAATGTGAGGACGTGACAAATAAATGTCGCAAATGCGGAACCTCAACGCAAATACAGCTTTGTAAATAAAAGGAAAAAATCTGGTCACGAATTTCACGGAACTTCCACGTGAAAAAAACGTGGCAAATAAATATTGTAAATGCGAAACCACACGCAAATATGGCTTTGTAAATAAGAGGAAAAATCTGGTCACGAATTTCACGGAACTTCAACGTGAAAAACATGGCAAATAAATGTTGTAAATGCGGAACCACACACAAATATGACTGTAAATAAAAGGAAAAATCTGGTCACGAATTTCACAGAACTTCATCGTTAAAAAACGTGGTAAATTAATGTCGTAGAGGTGGAAACTCAATGCCCGTACGGGATAATATAAAATGTATTTGGGTTTCCCTTTTTTTGTCTTTTATATACATCGTCTCGAGGACGGAGACGAGAAGTGGATAAAAGTTATTTTTCCTTTTCTACCAACGTAAATTCCTGGTCTATCTTACCCTTGAACCTAGCTTTGCTCAGAATTCGTAACACTAGGTCGTATGCATTAAAGGGAAGAGGAAAACCCAGGATAAATATCTCTCACCCTGCATAAATATACCACCTCCGCACAAACCCCCTTTTTACCCTAGCTTCCGCAAACCTGAGACCCTCGAGTCCGCGAATTTAATTAAAACCCCTGAGAATTACCTGCACAATGGTCGTCTAGACAGAAGGAATGAATCACATGTTTCAAGGCCGCTATGGGGAAGCTAAGCTAAGGTTAACATGTTCCCTTGTTTGAAACACAAAAGTATTTGCCCTTATTATTACTCTCTGCACAGAAAATTGAAGAAAAAGGAAGATGTTTACCTTTGATTTTGCTTATCCTAATGTTAAAAATTTTTACGCTAACACTTGTTTTTTTCTTTTCTTACTTGTTGACTCACCTATTCTTCCTTTGTTAACCCTCTTACGCCGGGGCCCTAAAAAATCAAAACGTCTCCGTATGCCGGGCCTGGTTTGGAGTGAGCGCGGAAGTGGAAAAAATAATTTTTCAAAAATTTACAGCGCGCGTACTTTGAAGATTAAGAGTTCATTTTTGGCTCCTTTTTTTTGTCATTGCCTGAAGTTTAGAATGCAATCATCAGAAATGAAAACAAAAATAATATCATTATCATATTATAAATAATGCGATATATGGTAGCGAAAAAAACAAAAATAAAATTCATACATAATTGTATTCAAATCGCGCTGTGCGCCAAACGGTTAGAGGTAACAAGTTACTTTTTTTTCGTTGTAATGTGCACTAAATTGCGATCATTTTGATATATAACACATTGTAAAACGATAAAAGCAACGCAGAGAAAATATTATTCACAAAATGATGCATGAATTCGTAGCGCGCGGATGTAAAAAATAAGTTTTAAAAAATTCACCATAAATCGAAATATAGTTATAGAGACTTGCAATTTGTTTTCGAAATAAAAAAGGAAAATGATTGAATATTACGATACTGTAAGAGTTTTAGCTTACAAATGCAGTTTTTTACCATTCGAACGAGTTAAAGTTGACCGAATGACGAATTTTTGTTTAAAGTTTTTTTTTATATGCAAATATAAAAAATATGAGAAATGCTACAACCTTCCAATAATTTTTGTTATATTGTGCATGTTTTTGCGCACATTTTCATATATAAAACTTTAAAAAAAGCGTAATATGAAAAGGCTCAAATATTAGGAGAATGTGACTACGCGTTTCCGAGATTTTCGGCCGAGAATCGGCGCGCGGACGGAATAAAAATATTTTTTTCAAATATTCACCATAAATCGAGATATTGTTGTAGAGACTTGCAATATGTTTTAAAATGAAGATAAATGATTGAATATTACGAGACTGTAAGATTTTTATGTTATAAATGCGTTTTTTTTAACCTTTTCGGTTGAGTCAAAGTTGACCGATCGTAGTTTTTTTTCGTACTTATCGTACTTTATATGCAATATAAAAAAAATGAGAAATGCTACAACCTTCCAATAATTTTTGTTATATTGTGCATGTTTTGCGCACATTTTCATATATAAAAACTTTAAAAAAAAGCGTAATATGAAAAGGCACAAATATTAGGAGAATGTGACCTACGCGTTTCCGAGATTTTCGGCCGAGAATCGGCGCGCGGACGGAATAAAAATATTTTTTTCAAATATTCACCATAAATCGAGATATTGTTGTAGAGACTTGCAATAATTTTTTAAATTTTGAAAAGAATAAATAGAATTGAATTGAACGACGAACTGTAAAGATATTTTTATGTTATAAATTGCGTTTTTTGACCTTTTTCGGTTGAGTCAAAGTTGACCGATCGTAGTTTTTTTCGTACTTATCGTACTTTATATGCAAATATTTCAAAAATGATAAAATGCTAAGACAAACCTTCCAATAATTTTTGTTATATTGTGCATGTTTTTTGCGCACATTTTCATATATAAAACTTTAAAAAAAGCGTAAGGATGAAAAGGCACAAATATTAGGAGAATGTGACCTACGCGTTTTCCGAGATTTTCGGCCGAGAATCGGCGCGCGGACGGAAAAATAAAAAATTTTTTTCAAAAAATATTCCACCCCATAAATCGAGATATTGTTGTAGAGACTTGCAATATGTTTTAAAATGAAGATAAATGATTGAATATTACGAGACTGTAAGATTTTTATGTTATATATGCGTTTTTTTTACCTTTTCGGTTGAGTCCAAAGTTGACCGATCGTAGTTTTTTTCGGTACTTATCGTACTTTATATGCAAATATTTCAAAAATGATAAATGCTACAACCTTCCAATATTTTTTGTTATATTGTGCATGTTTTGCGCACATTTACATATATAAACCTTTAAAAAAAAAGCGTTAATATGAAAAGGCACAAATATTAGAAGAATGTGACCTACGCGTTTCCGAGATTTTCGGCCGAAAATCGTCGCGCGGAGGGGGGAAAAATTATTTTTTTCATAAATTCACCATAAATCGAGATATTGTTCTAGAGACTTGCAATATGTTTTAAAATGAAGATAAATGATTGAATATTACTAGACTGTAAGATTTTATGTTATAAATGCGTTTTTTTTACCTTTTCGTTGAGTCAAAGTTGACCGATCGTAGTTTTTTTCGTACTTATCGTACTTTATATGCAAATATTTCAAAATGATAAATGCTACAACCTTCCAATATTTTTTGTTATATTGTGCATGTTTTTGCGCACATTTCCATATATAAACTATAAAATAAGCGTAATATGAAAAGGCACAAATATTAGGAGAATGGTGACCTACGCGTTTCCCGAGATTTTCGGCGAGAATCGGCGCGCGGACGGAATAAAAATATTTTTTTCAAATATTCACCATAAATCGAGATATTGTTGTAGAGACTTGACTTGCAATATGTTTTAAAATGAAGATAAAATGATTGAATATTACTAGACTAAGTAAGTAATTTGCTTACCCCCCAAAAAAACCATTTATAATATATATATATATATATATATATATATATATATATATATATATATATATATATATATATATATATATATATATATATAGATATATATATATATATATATATATATATATATATATAATTTTTTTTATACGAATAAAATATATATATTACATTCTTCGATTCTGGTACCAATACATAAATAAAAGGAATGCAGGTGACACTTCTCTTTTCGCATACAATGAAATGTCTTATTATTATTTTATCATGCACACATTCAGATATATAAAAAATTGTAATAAATAAATAAACTAAAAATATATAAAATAAATGCAGAATACTCACTCGTAATCCTGACTCTTCGTTCTATTCTTGTTTTCTTTCTCCCTCCTCCATTGAAGAGTCTTGCATTTTTTCCTCTCGACATGACGAGGTACAGGTGGAGGAGGGAGTACGCGCGCCCTTACGGCCGCTGGGATAGGGCGCGGTTCCGTGCGCCCTCCCTTGACCGCCGCTGAGTCGCACTCCAATACAAGGCCACACTGTGGTATTTGCGGTCACACTCCCCGAACCTGCATAGAGCTATCTTGCAGGTGCGACAGAAGAACCGGGTGTCTCTCATATGGCACACCCGGCACCGTTTCTGCCTGCGCCCTTCTAGGAGATCCAGTGTGTGATCCCCTGGCATTAGCCGACATGGAGGGTCCACTACCCGACGAGAAGGGGCGCGGGTGGGGGGCGTCAGCAGGGGCGTCAGCGCAGGGGGCGGCAGGCAGCAGGGGCGGCGGCAGCAGGGGCGTCAGCAGCATGGGGCATCGCAGATAAGGATGACCGAAGTTGGCACCCCGAAGGTCTGCCCTTTCCTCTATGGGTAGATCTACAGCTCGGGGCAGGGGGGGGGGGGCAGACATGGAAGGCCACTCATTGGGGGGTTGGGATCAAAGTTGATGAGGGCTTCCCCGGCTGCCTCAAGGAACTGTAAGTGGCTCATCCTCCGTAGATCGGGACCGTAGTACCCACAGTAGAGTACGTAGGCATTTTGGAGGGCAACTGAAGGATGTATTTGAGGAGCTTCTGAGTCCACCTTCTGGTTCTCCTGGCGAAGGGATAATATTGGATGAGTTGATCAAAGAGATCAACTCCTCCCATGTGCCTATTGTAGTGCCCAATGACGGTAGGCGCTCAACACGAAACTGCTCATACACAACTCGGCCCTGTCGACGCGTCTTCTTCCGCTGCACGATCTCCTCTTGGACAGGTTCATGCTCGTCGTAATCATGGGGACGAGTCGGACACCCTTCCAACAGATGACGAAGACAGCTCCCTTCCGCCGCCACTGTGTCTCTCCTCTTGCCAGATGTTGCTGATGGCTAGCGTAACCTCTTGAGGGAATTCGGGGCACCAAGCACCAACCGCCAAGGGTACCACTGACGTGAACACCTGCATCATTACCAGTTCCTGGGCCAGGGATACCGAGTTATAACTAATTATCCATAAACAGGTGGTATCCCTGGTTACGGAAACGATCCACAAGCTCGAAAACAGTGTCACGCATCGTGGAGAAGAGGCCCCCGGAATACACCGAAAAGTCCACGACGTAGCCAGTGTTGGCCTCGGTAATAAAAAAAATTTCACGCCTATATTTCTTCGCTTCTTGGGGTTATACACTTTGATGCTTAGACGTCCTTTGTAATGAGGCATCATCCATCTCCATCTAAAAGAAAGGTTCTTTCCAGAACCACGAGAGTTTTATTTTACAGCGTTCACGAATATATTCAACACTGGGCGGCGCACTAAAATGAGGCGATCAGAGTTATTGATTCCGGGGGGGGGGGGGGGTATGGCCCTTCGTTGAAGGCGTTGTTAAAATATCTGTCCAACGCCAGGAAAGTATCACGGGGCATAATGCCGGGACATAGGGCGTACATAAAAGAAAATTACGCCTCCAATACATCCTGACGTCGGCAGCAGGAATCAATCCAAAAAAAACGTGGAGCCCCAAAAAATGCGCCATGTCAGAGAGGTCGCAGCCTCGCCAGTGATAAGATAATGTCGTGCGTAGTTCATCACGGCAATACCTGGCGTAGTCCACCGTCTCTGCTACCAGGTTACTCCAGCAATTCCCGCGTAAGGAAAAGCTGAACAAAACCCAGAGCAGTCAGGGGAACAGGTACGGTGAGGCCAGGATTTGCCGTAAATGGATGCATGGTAGGTGGTGTGGGGTCCTCTGTCCACCCATCGTCGCTCTCGGACGACCTAGGCTAGCACGACTATCCGACCTTCTACGCCCCTGCGCGCGCGCGCGCGCGGGCACGAGCGCGGGCACGATTTCCCACACGAAACCCCCCTCACTGGCCCATCTCCCATCACTCAAGCCTTCGCTTTCCGTATCATCATCGCCAACAAAACTGATCCTAAATCATCGTCCTCCCCCTCCTCAGATTCCCCCTCATAAGCACTATAACTACTAAATTCTAGTTCACTTTCGGGATGTGACCCTCGAACGGACATTGGGGGCAAATAATCCTCGTCATCACTATGATCGGGAGTAATGTCCTCGTCACTGGATGACAAACGCCATCAAAATGAGGACTTGCCAAAATGCTCTCGATCGAGCTCCGATAAATAATCGTCAATGTCTCTTGGTTTGAGCCCTCCCAAATTCCTACGAATGCCCCTAAGGATGGCACGATGTTTCCTTGGGGTTACTAACGGCAAGTGAGACACATTCGAAGCACTTTCATCGACACGTGGTCGCACAGAACGGCGTTGAGGAGCGAGGTCAGGTTGGGTGCTGGGTCCTTCGCCAGCATCCAAGTCCAAAAACTCTTCTAACACGATCCCTCCGACGGGCGGGTAAAACGCGCCTTTCGCGTGTCATACGACGGTCAGACATATCTATGAACGTTCTGTACCAACACAAATGTTCAAAGTCTCGCACAAGCTCAGTCAAACACGATTGCGGCAAAAGATCGCTGACGGATGATGCTACGATGATGCTGGCTGGAGCGAGAAGGAAGGATTCCGCGCATGCGCACTTGGGTCACGCTTCAAAACAAAACAAGGCCTTGATCCGTGATCTCCCAGCATCCCCCAAAGGCGCGTGATTCAAAAGTTTTCGGCTGGTAGGCCTATAAGTATTTTTCCGCGAATTTAAAAAAAACTTTTTTTGAGTCGACGTATGGTACGTCCAATCGGCATACGGGAGACATTTTGACTCGACGTTTAATACGTCAATCGGCGTAAGAGGGTTAATGAACAGGGCAATGGATAGGTTTGGGACATATGGTTGGGGGATTTAAATCCTATCCTGTTTAGACCTGCAAGCGGCCGCGAATGGCAGTCAGATTTTATATATCCCTAACTAGAATACCTAGTTCTACACAAATAACTAGAAAATGAAAATAAAATTTACCTTATTCCTGTTGTGGAGAATTTGGAAAACTTGCTTTCGCTTGCTCATAAAAAATATTAATGGAATTCAAATTCGTTTCTTTCATGATATCAGCTTAACGATCGCTGCTACATAATTCTGGTTTTGGTCGCCATTATTCTGAATTGCTCGTTCACTCCTAGCAAATGTAGTTAACACTGAAAAATTTGGCCTTGAATGGAGGACGAGAGATCAGAACAAAAAGAAAAAACTACTAAGGCATAAGGCCGATATTACTAGGGAAGGAGGAATTTACATAGAACCTGGACTTTAGTTTAAATGCACTGTATTTAGATTAATTTACAGAGGCCCAGGAGACTAGTAAGGGGGTCGATTGGTTGATCCACCGGAAACACGTGGCTGGAGCAATCCAGACACGGTGTTCAGAAATTTTGCGCAGACAGATTGAAAATGCAAGCTTGCTCCAAGGTTTCCCAATTTCTACCACAATCAGGCATGGAGTTTGTCTGCAAAGAGATAGGACATGGCATAAGGCGGGGGACACACGAGGGGGAACGTTACACACTACTTTCTTTCAATCAAAAGTTCACAGGCCACTCATGGGGAAATGAAATGGCTGGGAATTTACACAAAGAGAACTATTCCGTTGCTTGAATTTACTATGGGGGATGTTCACTGGTATCAAAAGGGGAGTAATCACAGAATGGAACCCAGATTGGGGGGGCGGGAATGAGAAACTAAACAAGTTGCCTTGGTAAAAGGAAATGAAATACAGACAAAGGTAAACAATTCCCTGGCTGAACTGGAATTACTCTCACAGTACCTGACCATCCTGGGGGGCTTGAACGTAGTCTTCTCCTTGACGTTTCTGTGCATTATGGAAATTTAGAAAATACTTGGTGCTTCCCAGAGGAGAGCAGGGGCCAAGCAGAAAGGGGAAGAGGCAGCGTCTGCAGGGTGAGATGGTAGGAGCGTCTGACCTCTCTTTGGTCTACCATGCTTCTGAGGCCGAGCCACTGGCTTCCGATTCTTTTAAAGGCCTTACTTTTCTCGGTTCTGGCTTAAAATCTTGGACAATATACATACATACATACATATATATATATATATATATAGTATATATATATTATATATATATATATATATATATATATATATATATATATATATAATATATATCATGTATAGGGGAAACCCATTAAAACCCTCTGGTTTAAACCTAAGGACTATATTTTGGTGGACTGACTCTCACTCCTATCAAGTAGTAAATGACAGAAGTTAAATTGGCGAAATATGTAGTGGGAGATATGCCCATAGGTGATGCCTGGGGTCACCGCTAAGCCAACGTTGTTTCTGTTAATTGTCGTAATCTGCTTCATTTTTTCCTTAAGGAAGCGATTGCACTAAAATCTTGGAATCAAACTCCGAGCTACAGGTTACTGGGAGATCGCCGTCCTCGCTTGGGTCCCTCTGTTCCTTGCAGTTTATAGCTTAGGCTTGATGCATCTTGTTGTCTCAGTATGGCTGAGATGAGGGCAAACAGAGAACTTCTTTCCGAGAGGAAAGTCTGACGGCTAGTGAGGGTGATCTAGGTCACTAGGTCCAGGTCAGGTACCCACTCCAGTTTCGGTGTGGCGGTGAATTGCCAGATAGAGCCTGTCAAAAGTAAAAGGAATTCATACATATATATATATATATATATATATATATATATATATATATATATATATATATATATATATATATATATATATATATATATATACAATGTGTGTGTGTGTATGACTTAGAGTAATACTGAAATAGAGTATATGGCCCTGACCGTTTCCGTCTAATAAAGCATTTTCAGAAAGAATGGTAAATAACAGAAGATATTAACATCATATACAATAGTGTGCAAGAAAAGAACATACGAACTTGCAGACATTAAAAAAAAAAAAAATAGACACTGACACCTGCGAGAAACTCGCCGAGCTTTTAGGGCAGAGAGATGACGATAACGTGCTAATAACAAATGTTTCTTTGCGCAGATTTTAAAGGCTTAGGAAATAATCCAAATCCTTTAAAATCTGCTCTTTACAACAGCGTTAAAGATATTTTCCATCTGCTTCAGAACTCCTAAGTCTTTAAGTGGGTTTCTGCAAAGCGTTGGTTTGTAAGTTATGTAAAAACCATTAAACAGGAATGTTAGTGCAATGGATGTGTCGAGGCCTGAGACTGTAAGTTCAGTGCTAGATTTGTCATCTGTTCTTTCTCTGTGTGTGGGGTTAAACTGATCCTCATTACTACACTGTCATTAGGTTGGGCTGGCTGAAGATTCTGAGTGACATTTGTCCGCACGGTTCATAAGGAATATAATTCCTTAAAGATTTGTCGTAGGTTAAGCTCCGGTTATGATCACACTGGCTCTTATTTTACAGAGCAGCCACGTCAACCCTGTGCCGTCCCAATATTGTATGGTGGGAGACAATCAGGTTCTAGTTAATGATATGTTTGGACCATTTGATATCTAAATAAACATTCCGTAGAATATTATAATATAAGATAGGGTTTTAGATAACTTTATAGATTTATTTTATGGCCTTCTTTGCCACTGAGTCACTACAGATCGTCCTTACATGGCTAAAATGAACGAAAACGCAACACGAGATTTTAGTTTAGTAACCCATCATATAATAGTTTTCTTTGAGGTAAAAGATACGGATA
Organism: Macrobrachium nipponense; assembly: GCF_015104395.2. Taxonomy (NCBI): domain Eukaryota; kingdom Metazoa; phylum Arthropoda; class Malacostraca; order Decapoda; family Palaemonidae; genus Macrobrachium; species Macrobrachium nipponense. The sequence continues at coordinate 74,800,442 of NC_087207.1, forward strand.
ATAGAAAATGCAAGACTTTGTTATTTCTTTATTTTTAAAAATTAATGATTGCGTACCAAAAAATAATTTACAAAGTGATATACTATATGCGTAAACAACATGCGCATGCTGAGTAATAGTGATATATGTTTACTAAGACGTAGCTATTTCTATATTTAAAGATAATTAGCCACTATACATGCCCATCTATAGTTATTCATTTCTTTTGATCCTTACTATATTTTCGGATTTATTTCTTAATGGAAAAAATAGACTTCCTACTCATCACAGCTTTAATATACATAACAATTTTTCCCCGTATACTCCAAAAGTTCCGTCCTAGGAAAAATGAAGTGATAATTATCTTTGTAATGTGCAAATGTGGTATAGTGTACTAACAAGGGAACTGTTGGGCTACACTTTTTTTTTTTTTTTTTTTTTTTTTGAGAAATTTAAAACTGCCCTAAAATCGCAGGTAAATTACTTGAAATCGGTTGGAGGACTTGTCCTATGAGAAAATTTAATCCCTTCACCTTCTGCTGAGTCCAATGAAAGCCATTTTTTTGCTCCTCTGCTGATGTTGCAAAAACTATATAATATATATATATATAATATATATATATATATATATATATATATATATAATATATATTAGATATATATGATTGTATGTATGTATAACTGGATCACGAAAGTTAGGAACGTGATAAATCCATAAATAAACGGTACATACCACGAGGGAAAATAAAAAAACAACGGAGTATCGGCGAGATCTTTCGACGTTCAAACGTCCTTATTTACTTAGCAGATGAACTGACTTACATGAGGAAATGACAATAACGAAAGGTCGTATAACTGACAGATAGGGATTATAAAGAGATTAGTATCTAGAATCCGAACTTCTGAATAGCTGTCACCTATAATAATCCTTTAATTGTCTTGTCCTTGTGTCTGAACATAGTGTCTTATCTTTTAATTGTACCCATGTTTTTGCTTGTTTTGGAAGGTTCCTCATCTTCCAGGTGTGTCAGATTCTAGGTACTAATCTCTTTATAATCCCTATCTGTCAGTTATACGACCTTTCGTGTATTGCCATTTCCTCATGTAAGTCAGTTCATCGCTAAAGTAAAGACGTTTGAACATCGAAGATCTCGCGGATACTCCGTTATTTATTTTCCTCGTGGCATATACCTATATATATATATATATATATATATTATATATATATATATATATATATATATATATTATATATGTGTGTGTGTGTGTGTGACTGTGTGTGTACGTGTGTGTGTGTGTCATTATCAATATGTTAAACTTCGATGCTGTATGACGCCTACATTAAAAGATAAGCAATGGTAAAATGAAAAGTGAGAGAGAGAGAGAGAGAGAGAGAGAGAGAGAGAGAGAGACCTTCTTACTAGGTATGTTTTCGTTTCGCTGTTTTAACGAAGTTGCTTTTGACCTTCAAGATTTTTCAGTCACCACTTCATCCTGACTTCGCCGAGAGAGAGAGAGAGAGAGGAGAGAGAGAGAGAGTCCAGCGATCGTTTGGAGCGATAGATAACCCTAAACTAAGGGACGTCTCCTTTATGTAAATGGTTTTCGTATTAAATATGCAGATTTTCTTATCTTCCAATTTGTCCCCTTTGCTCTCTCTCCTCCGAGCGTAGTAGTATAGTATATGTGTGTATGATTGTGCCAGTCCGTCGAGAAACGAATGCAAGGTTTATGACTAAAGTTTGCCGAATGTGTATATTTTTGTATCCACCGTCAATCTGTGGCCGCGACTCATCCTCCACTTTTACGACTGACTCGAAAGTTTTTTTTCTTCTTCTTTTTTTTCTTTTTTTTCTTTTCCTTTTTTTTGGTGGGTGGGGGGGGGGGGGGGGGGGGGGTGAAAGACTTTGTTTGATCCGAAAAACATTTTGCTTTTAACTTCCTTCCTGTTAATTTCACCGAAGGTTTTTTTTTCTTTCTTTCTTTTTTATCCGTAACTTTGGATGGCACGAGGAAAGAGTCCCCTTATTTAATAAATCGTCGATCCGACTCATACGATGCAGGGATTCGTAAAGAGTCTCGGTGCTTCTGCAGGCTTCGTCTCTCTCTCTCTCTCTCTCTCTCTCTCTCTCTCTCTCTCCTTAACCCTCTCTAAGCGCACTGGCCCATAAGCCTCGGCTTATACGAGCAAAGTTCGAACACTAAATTTGAACCATTTCACTAAACGGTTGTTCTGGACGAGTTACTCTCAACCAAAACTGCCGCAATTTGAAGTTTTACGACGCAGCTTGTGTTCTGATTTTCTTCTTTATAGTGACCTGGGCTGCGTGTATTGAATAGATGGCATTTTTCTCGCGTCCGACCGAGCTGGGAGCTGAAAGGAGTTGAGAGAGAGCTGGATACTTATCGCCAGAAACCCGACACTCCGTTGCCCCGTTTATTGGCGCGATTTGATTGCCGGGAGCCCCGGATAAAGAGGCGTCCGGGTGATAACTGGAAAAGTTACTTCCCTTGGCATTAGGTATTTGTCGTTAGGTCGAAAGCCTGGCTTTTTCTCTTCCGTCTATTTTTTTTTATTTAGAATGTTACTGATTCCAAAGTTTAATTTTCATGTTAATGAAATGGTCACTATTTGGGAAAATCCACTGAATTTTCTACAGCTCAGTAGATCAGGTATTAAACAGTATCTGGATATGAGCAGAAATGAGAAATCTCAAGATTTTTGATAAATGTAGGAATCCTCTCAAGATTTTTGATAAATGTAGGAATCCCCTCCGCCTATTTCTTTTTTTAAATTTATTTAGAATGTTGCTGATTCCCAAGTTTAATTTTCATGTTAATGATCTTCAAATGGTCACTACGAATATCTATGAAAAATCCACTGAATTTTCTACAGTTTCATAGAAAAGGTCTTTAACAGTATCTGGATATGAGCAGAAATAAGAAATCTTAAGATCTTTTATAATTGTAGAAATCTTCCCCGTCAATTTTTTTTATTTGTTTAGAATGTTACTGATTCCCAAGTTTAATTTTCATGGTAATTAATGATCTTCAAGTGGTCACTACGAATATTTGGGAAAATTCCAATGGAATTTCTACAACTCAGTAAATCAGGTCTGTAACAGTATCTGGATATGAGCAGAAATCAGAAATCTAAGATTTTTGATAAATGTAGAACGGTGCACCTTTGAATGGTGGACTTACAAGACTATACGAATGGTCGAATTATGAGACACTTATGAATGCTGAACATCTATAAGAAATACCACTATTATTCGGCAGACATCATATACAGCCGAAGTGGATCAAGGGCTCGCAACGTCATCCAATGCGAAAACCATAAGTATGCATTTCGTGCGAGTATTAATTAGTGTAATGATTCGCTTTTGGTAACAATCTTTATTTTACAAGACAATTTCAGTTCCACATAGACTACGCAATTCATACATACACACACACACACACACACACACACACACAGCACCACACACACCACACACACACACATATAGATATATATTTTATATATATATATTATATATATATATATATATATAGATATATAGATATATATAGATATATATAGATATATATATATCTATAATATATCTATATATATATATAATATATATATATATATATATATATATATATATATATATATGTTGTTTCAACTTTTGCTTCCAATTTCTTAATTACCCAAGTTATTTTCCCTCCAACTATATTGACTTAATACATTTAACACAACTCTAATGGCTCTATTTTATACAATACTATGTAACCGTGACACGCGTTTGGGAGACAATTAAAATTCTGACTTTTTAAATATTTATATTTGGCGGTCATGAATTGTTCATATGCCGAGAACTACAAATGAAAATGCCGAGTAATTTATATGGCATAACTTATGGAAATTCCATTATGAATGAATTATGATTAACACTATTACGGCTAATGACCCAAAATCGCATTTCAATTTCTGTAACTCGCTCGGCGGAGAGCGTTAATGGATCTCATCATGCTCTCGTACATTTTCGCTTACTCGGCGAGTAAGCCTACAATCTACTTTGTTGTTGTTGTTATACTGTTGTTGTTCTAGTTTGGGAGGACAGGAGAGCCCTATAGAAGAGCCTAAAAAGGTCTGAAAAATGTGTTTCATTTTGAGTTAAATGTACAGGAATTTTAGGATAGGATATTCATGATTTATTAATTAGAATAGAAATGTAAAAAATAAATAATGTGCATGTTGAACAGTACAGAGGAATTATTTCTTGATAAAATATAGCGTATTTATTTTAGTTTTCGTTGGTGAAACAACATTCTATTGGACCATAGATTTTAGTATGGTTCTTGTCTTGTGAGCCATTTGTTTGGAGCATTGGCGCTCAAACCACACTCTAAATGTCTGTTACATACTTGTAAGGAACTGATTTTTGGAAATAATTGCTAAGCTCCTCCCTATTTTGTCTGTATAAATTCCTGTCTGTATAGTAAATCCGAAAGAAAAATCAGAGATGAATAGTGGAAAAATAACAAGGCAAAATTCCTTGGTGTAATGGATAATATTTTAGCTCAAGAGATAAGAAATTCTTGTGATTACAATTACAAGGAAAACCCCGTATATAAAAAAAAATGGCTTTCGTCATGATGTCAAATTAATGTTAAACGAAGCTAATTTTATGATATGGGATGAGATGTGGTTGATTTATCACAAGCTATGATCAAACAAGTGAAAAAAAAAATTAACTTTCCATTATATATGTAATTCTTCTGTCTAAGGTTATGGAGACCTTTATCGTCTATGGGATTTTTTCTTTTTATTCATTCTGGGGAAGGGGTGAGGGATCGGGCTGGGGATACTGGTATTATATCAGGGAATTAGCTTTCCGAAGAATACAGGAATAGCTACCTTTATATATATATAATATATATATATATATATATATATATATATATATATTATATATATATATAAAATATCTTGTCAAAATGTTCTGCGTCACTTAAAAAAATATCGATACAGCAGATGAAAATTAACTCGCTATGTGATACAAATTATCCTATGGTAAGGATAGAAATAGTTTCGATTCTACTCGTCTATCATTCGGACCAACTGCCTTTAAAGTATATTAATTAAGAGATCTTATAAATAAAAGAGAATATGGCCAACTTTTCTCATTCCAGAGGGAAAATATGTCAGACGGCACACCGCAGTTAATAAGCCCAAACTGTCAAAATGAAAAGTACTCAAAATAGTTGTCAGACTGAGACTAAGTTTGTACAGTTCAAAATTAATGGCTTAATTTTCAAGAAAGGGAAGAACGAGAGAAGGAATGAAAGAGGGAGAGAGCGAAAAAAATACCGCTCGAGAGAGAGAGAGAGAGAGAGAGAGAGAGAGAGAGACTAACATAATGTTTCGAAGACAGAAAGGGAGAAAGACAAAGTTAGGCATTGAGAGAGAGAGAGAGAGAGAGAGAGAGAGAGAGACTAACACAATGTTTCGTAGACAGAAAGAGAGAAAGGCAAAGTTGGCATTGAGGGAGAGAGAGAGAGAGAGAGAGAGAGACTAACGTAATGTTTCGAAGACGGAGGGGAAAAACAAAATTTGACGTAGAGAGAGAGAGAGAGAGAGAGAGAGTTTGATTACCTTTGACGAGAATGAGCGGAGGAAGAATGTGAAAGTTTAATGAGGTCAATTATCTTTTGGATGTCATTTAAAAACGCGGCAAAGGACTCTTCCCGACTATTTGCCCTTTTCAACGGTGATTTCACTTGATCCATCACGGCTGCTCGAGGGCGCTCGGAAATTGCACCGATATGCTTCTGATGTCTCTCGCTTTTTCTTTTTCTTTTTTTGTCCCTCTCTCTCTCATTTCTTTTTCTTTTCTTATTTTCATCGTTTCTTACCCAGTCTCATCAGCGCTTTCCCTCCTTCCTTATTGCCATAAACTCCCCATGGACGCGTCTCTCTCTCTCTCTCACTCTCATATACTGTACTTTTTTTTTACCCCTCTCTCTCTTTCCCTCTCATGTATGGTACTTTTTGTCCACTCTCTCTCTCTCATGTGAGGTACTTTTTTAACCTTCTCACTCTCTCTCTTACATGTAAATACTTTCTCTCTCTCTCCTCTCTCTCTCTCTCTCTCTCTCTCTCTCTCTCTCTCGACATTTTTATAAAATCTCTCAACCAGTTTTTCATTAATGCAAACACCTTCATATCCTTGTGTAGCCCAGACCCGCTGAAAACAAGAAAATAGACAAGAACGTAAAGAGGATGATAAAACATCTTTTTAGAAAACGGAAGGAACACAGACACGGGAAGAGATTTCAAAAGCGAACTGGGAAAGACATGAACCACCTAAAGTTGTAGTTGTAGGTTAAGTGTGCCTTATGCCAGCAAGGACTTTTGCTTCCTAGGCTTCCCGTGGAAAAATACAAGTGTTGTCAGAAATTTGAGTGCTTTTTTGATATTCAAATGACACCACCATACGCACGTCATTACACGGCCAATTAAAAAGCTCGGCAATCAATGTTCTTGAAACATGGTACGTAATCGTAGCAACCTGTCGAATAGAATGTCACGTACTTTGAAAGCTACCGAAGTTCGATTCTCGGCTCGGCCAATGTGGAACCAGAGGAATTTATTTCTGGTGATAGAAATCCATTTCTCGATATAATGTGGTCCGGATCCCACACTAAGCTGAAGGTCCCGTTGTTAGGTAACTAACTGGTTCCTAGCCACGTGAAAAAATCTAATCCTTCGGGTCAGCCCTAGGAGAGCTGTTAATCAGCTCAGTGGTCTGGTAAAACTTAGATATACATGAAAGGTAGCATGAGCGGTTGGTTATGAGATTCAACTGCAGGACAATTAATCTCTTCAAAATAACTAATGAAAAGAGTAATAGCTCTGTAAAATGAGGAATTAAACATGTTAATAGCAGGGTAAACGAAGGCTGCCCTCTATATTTCCAAAGTGCACTACATAATAAATCATCCCCACCTACTATCCCCACTTTCATCTTTAAACTCTCGAGCACACTTGCATATTGATCTGCAAGTATAATCTTTTTCAGTATTTTCAAACGGCTTGGTAAAATTCGTTCGATGCCAATATGCTTACGAATCGGAGAATTTTATGTCAATGTGACAAATAAGCTCATAGATACCGGGATGGAAAAAATAGAAAATATCATCGTTTTTTTCATCTAGCCTTCAGTTTGCATCTGTCATGTACTTAATTGGTGAACGATTGCCTGAACAGTTAGGCATTTATTTGAGAAATCCAACTCATCGCACGCAAATTATGCTAATAATAGATAAGATGGAAAGTAACATAACTTTGTACTAGACGTTCCCTGTTGAGAAGGAGAGAGAGAGAGAGAGAGAGAGAGAGAGAGAGAGAGTAGCTTTCAAATATCTTACAAACTAGATTCAACCCACTATAGAAGGAGGATTACCTCATCGAGGGCCTTCTCTTTAAATTTACATGGTTAATTTTTAACGAAGGGCTTGGTGACTCTTATCTGCATTTTCTCTCTCTTCTCGTCTGTTTTCGTCTGTGACCCACAGCATTCAGGGAACAACCAGGCACATCCTTCATTGAAGGGCCATTCTGGATCTTCTGTTTCTTCCTCGCCCGGCGTGGGAGATCTGCCAATGGTCAGTTCAGCTGTCAGCTAAAGGCCTGACGTGCGTTGCAAGGCCAGGAAAAGAGAGAGAGAGAGAGAGAGAGAGAGAGAGAGAGAGAGAGAGAGAGAGAGAGATTTAACGCGGCTTACATCGAAGCCTTCTTAACGAAAAGAAAAAAAAATCTTAACCTTGTCCAGGCTAACCAGAGGCGGGAAAACTTACTGGCAGGGAACCCAGGAGCCAGCCAGCTGACATATTTAAGGAAGAGGGTCAGAATCACCTTTTATGTTCCCTCACACTTGAGCTATTCCCGAGATGAGCCGCCATTTCGGCAACCTTCTCGGTTTGTTCTTATCAGCCGCTATATCATTTTTTTTTTTTTTTTTTTTTTTTTTTTTTTTTTTTTTCGGTTTTTCCTCACCGCCGAGTGACAATCATGGAGAAAAACGGCGGCCACGGGCAGCCCACCACCACCCGGAGAAAGTGGCGCTCGAACTAAATGCGAGTCGACGTTCGCCTGGGAGGAGATAAAAGTCAGAATTGGCCGCAGAGGTTCCAAGGGAAGATCCTCGCTGGCAGATGCTTCGAGGAGATTTCGAAATATCAGCTGTAGATAAGATCATCTTGGGGGCATTTTTCTCTCCCCCAACCCACCCTCTCTCTCTCTCTCTCTCTCTCTCTCTCAGGGATCAGGGATCAGGGAGGAGGAGGAGGAAGGTTCTAGGTGGGCGGGAACACTTTTTTTTTCTCTTATTTTCTTTTCCTGCTTTCTTTGTGAGGGTGATGTGGAGTTAGGAGAACGACTGTCTTCACTCCTTTGAAGGTTGGCTCCCTGTGAAATTGAAAGATTTTCGAGCTTGGGGGACGTATAGCTGTTTCGCCTCCTATTTGCCATCAGTCTTCTTCTCCTTTCCTTCTTTACCTTCCTCGTTTTGTTCTCTTCTTTTCTGGTTTTTATTTATGTATCTTAATTTTTATTGCTTGCCACTTCATTTTGCTTTTTATTCTCCTAGTGGACGTAGGTACTAGCTACTGGTTACGATCAATAACGCGAATGTATTCCACGCGTCCGTAGACGATTCTCAAAATTAATCTGTTTTATGTCGATAAGCTGGTTTTTCATACATCGTTATGGCGATAAACTGGTTTTCATATAATACTTGTGGCGATAAACTGGTTTTCATATAATACTTGTGGCGATAAACTGGTTTTCATATAACACTTGTGGCGATAAACTGGTTTTCATATAACACTAGTGGCGATAAACTGGTTTTCATATAATACTTATGACGATAAACTGGTTTTCATACAATACTTATGGCGATAAACTGGTTTTCATACAATACTTATGGCGATAACTGGTTTTCATATAATACATATGGCGATAAACTGGTTTTCATACAATACAAATGGCGATAGACTAGTTTTCATACAATACTTATGGCGATAACTGGTTTTCATATAATACATATGGCGATAAACTGGTTTTCATACAATACATAAGGCGATTGACTGGTTTTCATACAATACTACTTATGGCGATAAACTGGTTTTCATATAACAGTTGCGGCGATAAACTGGTTTTCATACAATATTCATGGCGATAAACTGGTTTTCATAATACATATGGCGATAAACTGGTTTTCATACAATACATATGGCGATAGACTAGTTTTCATACAATACTTATGACGATAAACTGGTTTTCATATAACACTTGTGGCTATAAACTGGTTTTCAAATAATACTTATAGCAATAAACTGGTTTTCAGATCACACTTTTGGCGATAAACTGATTTTCATATAATATTTATGGCGATAAACTGGTTTTCATACAATACTTATGGTAATAAAGTGGTTTTTTTTATAACACTTGTGGTGATAAACTGGTTTTCATTAGTACTTATGGTGATAAAACTGGTTTTCAACTTAAACTTGATTTTATCATTCTCTTTAATGCAACCGTATGTTCTGGCCGCTCTTGCGTGATTTCTAAGTGAAACACTGTGACAGTTTAATCTGGAAAAGTTAGTTAAAAGACAATTGAGGCAACCAGGGAAACGTGTCAATTAATTCACTTTTTGCTAGAATGGGTCTCAGACGATCAACTTTACGGACTGCACATTATATATTTGCGTTAATCATGTGTTAACAGTATTAAGTAGGTAGCGCAGACGATAAGATCTTTTGGCTCAATAAGCAAAACTGTAAAAATATTTGATCGTGAATTTTTATCACATCACCGTGTCCTTTAATATCCAATTCGCTCTACTGGCGGAGTTAATATATTTTCATTATGATAACCGAATGGGGATTTTTTAGTTGATAATAATTTCGTCCTCTCGTGGATTAGAACCAGCGCACAGAGAAATCAGGACTTCATTGAGGTCTTTACCGACTCGGCCAGCAAGTCCGTAACTTCACTGAAGTCCTGATTTTATCTCTGTGCGCTGGTTCGAATCCACGAGAGGACGAAATTATTATCAACTAAAAAATTCCCCTTCGGTTAACATCTATAAAAATATATTGATTCCTAGGTAGAGCGAATTGAATAATAAAGGATATTTGTAGCACGCATATTTAATCGTTTAGTATCACCTAAACCTTCATCAACCAACGCCACTCCCTCCCTCCCCCCCCCTCCCCCCCCCCCCCACCCCCCCCCCCCCCCCCCCCCCCCCCTTCCCCCCCCCTTCCCCCCCCCCCAACCCCGCGCCTCCTTAGTCCCTATCACATAGAAGTATTGAGAGTATAGGTAACTGTATCTTATGTGAAGAGAAGGTACAAATATCAACAGACCTTTGGCAGGTGAAACGAAGACGCTGATTCACTACGCTGGGTGAAAGAACATGACGACAGCTTTCACCGACTCACCCAGATGACCTTCTGATCTAATTGTGACCCAGTGTCAAAGCTCACTTGAAGATACAGTAACCATTAAGTCCTCTCCAGCGACAAATTTAAAATTTCATATCGTGAGATTATTATCGTCAATAATGCACATTATATTTTAGATATCTGTGAAAACTCATCAGCTCCAGTTTGAAAAAAAACAAAAAAAAAAAATTAAAAAAAAAAAAAAATTAAGCTCCGTATAACCCGAATAACAATAGAAGCTTATTATAGCGTGGATTCATTAACTGACAGCTGAATTAAATGGTTAAATTTATTATCATCATACTTGTTCGTTTAGACCTATCATCTTTAATGAAAGCGATATCACTTCAGCATATCATTATCTGTTTACTCTCACAAACACTCATAGTGCGCTACCTGAAGCCCTACCTCTACCTCTCCTCTCTTATTAAGGAAATCGCAAATACAAAAAATGTTAATCATGTAAATAAATTGTGTTGGCTCTTTACCTCTTATTATGTTTTAATCATCTGTTTCTCAGTTTTAACTTCACATCCAGCAAAACCTTGCCGTGCGAAAGAGAGAGAGAGAGAGAAAGAGAGAGAGAGAGAGAGAAAAGACGTGAATGGCTGGAAGGTATATTTTCATTCGCTTTCCATGAATACAGAAGTAGATAACAGTCTCTTTTTTTTGTTTTGACTTTTTCCATAATATCCCGAGGCTTCCCCGAACGGATCTTCTTTGTTTAACGTCGGCTGTTTTTCGTAGTAATTCAACGCGTGTAACGTTAGAGGTACATTCAACATACCGTAGTTATGTGCGTCTTTCGAGTATTTTGCTTCATTAGGAGGGATCGTTCGTTCTCTCTAAGTTACGTATCTCTTCGTGTAACCAGACCACTGAGCTGATTAACAGCTCTCCTAGGGCTGGACCGAAGGATAGATATTCTTACGTGGCCGGTCCAGGATCCTTGGTTGCTTGATATTGTGGGATCCGAACCACATTAGATCGATAAATCAATTTCTAATCACCTGAAACGAATTCCTCTGATTCCACGTTACCAGAGCTGGGAATCGAACTCAGGACTACCTAACCTGTATGCGCGCACGTAAGCCCCTCGTCCAACGAGGAGCTTTTCATACTTTACCAGTGTCTAATGTTACTGTAAAGGTTAAAAGACTGATGTTCTTTCATTCTTATTTTGCTTTTGCCGGACGTTTCCATTAAAATCTAATCACATGTATGTAAAGCAACTCTATGAATACTGAAATGGGGTAGTTATTTCCTACATGGCAACTTTCTTCCTTTTCGGTTTCTGAATGATTTATTCGTCATTTTATTGGTGTATTTATTTGAATGGTTTCATACATTGTATGCATGAACAACTATTGGATTATTATTGAAATGCAAATGAAAATTAACAATGGAAGGAGGAAAATATTCAACACACAAGAATCATACCAGAAAAAGAAATATAATTCAAAAGAATCATAATGGTCTGTCTTACAATCTTCATCTTCCATAACACTGTCTGAATTATCGTTCCGCAGTGTTACAGTCATTACGTTTTGGGCGGGATGCTGTGCTTTGCGATGCGCACTGGGGAACGAGTGGCACTCACTAATTCCATGTTTTCTAGTAGGAGTACCTCGATAAAATGCAAGTGCAGGTACTGAGTAAAATGAGTGACACTCGATCACTCTCTGCTTTACAGTTAGTGCTCTTGGTCGTGGTTTGGAAGCAGGTATTTGTAAAGAGAGTAGCACTTACTAGCATCCAGTTTGACAGTAAGGACACTTGAACAGCATGTAGATGGCACATTGCAAAACGACCTTATAAACAGAGTTTGGAAGCAAGTAAAATGCAAGATGCGCAGTACTTACCAACTCCCTGTTTTACAGTAAAGGCTCTCGTATAGAATGTGGGAATGTCCATGGAGGCGCTTAACGAAACGAGTAGGACTCGCTAACCCCCTATAACTAGGCACTTGATAGCGATGTACAGTCTTGAAAAATAAAAGTCTGTTAAGTCGATGATTTGAATCCTAAATGCAATTATTGGAAAAAAGGAAATCGCCACTTGTAGCAACCGTACCCAAGGAATAGTAAACCTCTGGCGACGCAGCATCCAGCATCATCATCAGACAGGGGACAATCTCACATCGGTACTATCAGCCCTTTAGTATCGCATACGATTTCTGCATCGAAGCCGGTCGCCTCAGTTATCATGACGGCAACCATTCCAGATCATGAAGCATTGGCAAAATGGGCTTCTTCTTTTGCATAATCCTTCCAGATTACCGCTCTCTCTTTCCTCCTGAGACTCCTTGCCCTCAGCCTTTACGCCCTACCTACCCACCTACCTACCAGGCCCTTCCTTCCCCGAGCCCTTAGCCTCACTCCCCTCGTACTCCCAGTCATCGGATACTGATTAAGGCAACTATAAGAGCCCTGCCCTTCTTCTTGGGGGGCAAAATTTTATCCATAAAACTCGTCGGAATGGCATAATAAACTACGAATGTGGCGACCCGGGTCTGTAAGATGCCGGTTTTAGATAGAGCTTTTGACATAAGAATTTTCCATTCTCTCCCGAACCAGCATACGAAGGTCTTATACGACGGACATTCCGAACATCTCATCTCCGAGGCTGACTTCGAGTATTGGTGTAGTCTGAATCGGTTTGACGTAACGTTATAAACGAAAGATCAATTTAGAGGAAGATGAGAGATTAAACTTAAGTGCTATTTTTTTTTTAAATCTCTGCATACAAATACCCCTGTTTTCACTGATTTAGGTGAATATAAACCGGAAGCAACGATCTCCCCTCAGAGATTTTTTTTTAGTTTTTTTTTGTGAATTTTCTTCGCGTTACGGCTCTCTTGAATTTGCATCAGGCAATTATGTTCATCCAAGAGACGATATTAGACCGTTGGGCTTTAGATGTGTATATTAGCAGAGAACTGAAGATACTGATAGAGAGGGGTAATAAACTCCAGATCCCTCCTAGTAGATAAAAGATATCAATCATTACCAAGGCAACAGCCATCAAAGTCTCGACGGCTGTCGTTAATGGAACACTGGATGGCGTCATGAACATTCCCTGGAAATCCAAAGCCAGGGAGCAAATGAATCATATTGATAAAATATTCAGATTAGTATATTCTGTGTCCTCGAGTAAAATAGTTCAGTTAATGCGGCAAAAAATGGGGAGAATAATCGCTTTACATATAACTCAATGCTTAATTATACAGATCTCAGTTTACAAATTCTGTTGTCTATGCTGGAAAGGAAATGAGGCTTTAGGGGGGAATAACTAATCAAGAAATAAAGGGAAAAGGAACTACGCTTTTCAGAGTGAAAAAAAGTAAAATAATGTTTTTCCTAAGTAGTACACTTTAGCAAGATGAGATGAAATGTACAACGTAATCGCTTGACATCGAACACGTGTTCTTGAGCAGTTAACTCCAGTAAAATCACACTTACCTAGTTATAGCGGAAAATACAAATATTTGTTAGGAAGCACATACTCGGCGCACGCTTGCACTCGTTCAGTCAAATCTATGCGCACGCACACACACACACACACACACTCGCACTCACACTCACGATTGAATCTAGGAATTCAATCGTAGACAATTTTTAAATATCCTCACCCGTTGGAAATTCTTTCTCATTATTTTGGTAACAGAAAATAAAGCACAAATATAAGCATGCATTTATACTTATGAAGTGAGATATCATGTGGTCAGTATGTGTATGAGCTCAGCGTATGTGAGTGTGTATGTGAGTGTACGTGTGTGTCTATACCCGTGTATGTGCGTGTTCTGCAAGTGAAAGTTGTAGATTATCCAAGAGGGATCTTTGTGTAAGATTCCGTCTTAAACTTTATGCGAAGCTCTGAATTCAGACGTAATGAGAATCGCTAATGGTTCTTCCGACGATTGTTTAGCACGAATTAAGACACGTCAGTTCCTAAGAACTCTCTGGGGCATTTTAACTCTCTTAACTAACTGGAATACTGTGAAGGCGCTGGAGGTAGCCATATTGGATTTGAATTATTTACCAACTGTATCCAGAGGGAGAAAGATCGTAGGACGAGCTCTGACAGGTTTCGGTCACACACACACACACACACACACACACACACATATATATATATATATATAATATATATATATATATATATATATATATATTACATTTATTATATTATATACATACATGTATGTACACACATATACATATACAATGTATATATATATATATATATATATATATATATATATATATATATATATATATGTGTGTGTGTGTGTGTGTGTGTGGTGTGTGTGTGTGTGGGTAGATAATAGATAGATAGATAGATATATCGGCTACGGATATTCAAAGTCAGCTCCAAATTGTTTACCATCTTAGACGTCTGTTTATATGCAATATTTTTAGCTATCTGGCATTTCGATGGTTATTTTTTTTTACTTAATTTTATAAACGGAGCTGCTATAACGCTCGGTTTCATAGATTGTGAATTTTCAGTAATGCAGTCAGTTTAATGGTGCAAATTGTTTTCTTTTCCTTCTTCTTTTTGCGATTCATGGTGACGATATTTTTCGACACCGATATAAGCAGTAAAAGAGGCTTACATTGTCATATGAGACCCATCTTTGACGCCTCAGCAAAAATACATTATAACCAAAAGACATCATAAAATTATGATAGTTGCATTTAACTCAATCCGGGATTCAAGTACATGCCGCTTTTTAGAGTTAGTCCATGGGAAACATCGAACGTAAGTCAAAACTGATTTCTGTTTTATGGTACATAAGACTATTAGTTCATGGGAAACAGTGAAGTTAAGCCAAAACTGATTTCGACTTCGTGGTACATAAGACGGTTAGGTCACGGGAAACTAAAGTTAAGTCAAAACTGATTTCTATTTTGTGGTACATATAAGAATGTTAGTTCACGGGAAACAGTGAATTTAAGTCAAAACTGATTTCGACTTAGTGGTACATAAGACTGTTAGTTCACGGGAAACAGCGAAGTCAAAACTGATTTCGACTTTGTGGTACATAAGACTGTTAGTTCACGGGAAACAGCGAAGTCAAAACTGATTTCGACTTTGTGGTACATAAGACTGTTAGTTCACGGGAAACAGTGAAGTTAAGTCAAAACTGATTTAGACTGTGGTACACAAGACTGTGTTAGTTCAGGCTCTGTTCTGGGGATCGAAATCAAGTTTCACAAGCAATACTTTCCCCTTTACAGTAATAAGATACATGAAAACGAGGATCAGCGCTTTGAGGCACTTGGTCATGGAGAGAGAATGGAAGAATATAGGCTGGCGATGAGGTCTATTTAATCCTTAAAACTTGGACGAAATAGACGTTCAGCTCGCTCTGGGTAAGGCTTTAGTTATTTGTGTCGAAGGGTTTTGAGGCTGCAATCTTCTTCATTCTATTTCATTTTAATAGCAAAATATATATACAGAAATTATTTATGATAAATTCGTAAAGTAACTACGTCTACGGGCAGAACCGGCTCCGTTTCAGGGAATCCCTTTTCATCCCCACCCCATTCGGAGCTAGGGGAGTTAGGATGAAACCCAATTATAAACAATCTTAGGACTCCCCACTATAACCCTGCCAAGTTTCATGCCCATCGGACCAGCCGTTTGGCCGTGATTGAATGGCAGACGGACGGACAGACACAACGCCCATTACAGTAAGATTTGTTCGAGTGGTTTATGGAATTCAGGGGTTTTGAGTGTGACTAAGTAAATGAGTGCTGTCCAGTGTTCCTCTGAAGGTCCGTTTTCCAGGAAGTAATTGCAATAAAACCTGTAACTGTTCATGACTGCATTTCATTATGATAATAATAAAAGTAACTAACGTTGAAATCGTTTTTATCAACGCAAAATCTCTTTATGCCCCCTATATACACTTCGTTAAAAGCCGAATTTTATAATCAGTGACAGCCATATAAATGGATTTTCCTGTAAATGTGTGCCCAAATAAACGTAATACTGCATCGCCATGAAATATTGTCATGATACATAATAGCATATTTGTTCGCATTAACCCTAAACACTAAAATGCATATTCCCGTTAGCCGACAAATATGAATCCTGTTTATAATTTGCGAGCCCCAAAAAAAGTTTTTGGGAAAACTGATATTTCACCCTCATTTTAGGGCATTCGCGCATTGGTTGTCATTCGTACCAGGGAACTAATATAATTCACGAGTTATCTGCTTTTTTTTGTGTTTTAGGGTGGAAATGGATCTTACTGGTTTTAATCTAACTGATTCTCTTCACTAATCAATAGTTCTGAAACCTCTATGAAGTAGTGGTGTTTTGTTTTTCCATAAAAACAAAAAATACATTGTCTCGAGTGATTATGATATAAAATATCTCCTTTCTATTTATTCTATTTATTCCCTAATTTCCAACTTTGAACTTAGATCGCCTTCTGAAATGCAGCAGTGCTGTATATAACATCTGCTAACTGTGATAAACCAACAATTTTACGGTCAAAGTTCAGAGCATTGCCGACGAATAAAAGAGAAGAAAAGTTAGCACTAACTTTTGATCCCAAAACTCAACGTTATTTGCTTTGCAGTTCTAGATTTAAATCGAGGCTGATCTTGGCGCAACTGCTTTGTCCATTTCTAATCTTACTCAGTTTCTGGGACATTTTTTTATTTAGTTGTTTCAATAAAACTCACTTGGAAAGTTGCTGTTAACTCGCTGGTAAAAACGAGTGAAATCCCATATCTTTTACATCTGAGGTGTATCTATGGATACAGGTCATATATATTTTTCTAATTCACTAATTATATACTACAATCTACGGTCAGATAGAATGTCGTTCCACCAACGAAAATTAAAATAAATTCCCTATATTCCATTAGAACTAATTGTTATGAGCTGTTTAACATTCCCATTATTCATTTTTTTACATTTTCATTCTAATAAATAAATCATAAATATCCTATAATAAAATTCTTGTAACTTTAAATCAACACTAAACACCTTTTTCAGACCTTTTTCGGATGTCTTATCCCCAGCAACAACAACAACAAAGTAGTTAGTAGGCTTAGCCCCGAATAAGCGAGAATAAATATTATATTTTGGCAGCCTTATCAACTAATCGTGGAGAAACACTTCATTATCATAAGCTGCTGAGAAACTCGAAGAAGCGCATTGTCCCTTTGACCGAAACTTTAATATTGCAGAATTTTGACCCACTGCAGAAGAAGAAAATTACCCCCTTTTCAAGCTACGAAAGTTGCTGAGGAAAATAACCTTTTTCAAGTTACAAAAAGTTATTAAGTAGATGCATTGTGTTTCCTCAAAAGCACAGGGGCTACACTCTAAGTGTTCGCCGGATGGAAATGAGCCCCTAACTTACAAGGCCGCAAACTTCTCGCTATAAGAGATTAATGAATAATTTACATAGTTCCGGGGCAAGAAGGGCCTTCGTCAAGGAGTCTTCAAGGTGGAGAATCTCGGAGTTTTCCCTTTCCATTTAAACGTTTCGGCGAGGGGCCTTCCGCAAGAAGAAAAGGATTGCAGAAGAAGAGAGGAAGAAGGAAAAGGGGAAGAGAGAGAGAGAGAGAGAGAGAGAGAGGCAGTCTGCATCTCTTCTCTTCTCCTCCTTTATTCCTTCCTCCTCAGTCATGCTCACATTCCGTTTTATTAGCCCCATTAGGAGGTTTTTCGAATGGCGAGGTAATCTACGTACATTTCGAACAGATATCCGACGAAAGACAGTCACTACTACTACTTCGGTGTTCTCGTTATTGCCGCTCTCTCTCTCTCTCTCTCTCTCTCTCTCTCTCTCTCTCTTCTTTCTTCTTCTTCTTCTCTTCTTATTATATATATATATATATATATATATATATATATATATATATATTATATGATATATATATATATATATAATATATATATATATATATATATATATATATATACTATATATATATATATATATATATGATATGATATATATATATATATATATATATAATAAATATATATATATATATAATTTATATATATAATATATATATATATATGTATATATATATATATATATATATATAAATATATATAGATCATATTATTATAGATAATATACGTATATAGATATATATATCATATATATGATATATATATATAGATATATATAATTTGATATATATATATATATATGAGAGTTTGTTTTTATTTTGTAAAATATCAGTGAATCGTTATTTTAATCTGGAAAATTGCCTCAAAATCCCTTATAATGTTAGAAATATGGGACAATGATTCGCAAGTGCAAAAACTATGTACTTAAAAAATAAAAAATAAAATATTTGGTACATGTACAAGCATATTTCGATTTTTCAAAATGTGAAGGTAATTGGGAAACATCCTAAAATTACAGTAAATCAATGTGTAAACACACAAAATGGCTGGAATATAGGATGTTTTTATTTACAGAAAACATCTGCAAATGAAACAAATGCAAAAAAATATTTAAAGTTACAAAAACTGAAAGTTTTACAGTAAAAAAGAATTACCTTTCAAGGTTTTGATGTCAACAGACAAAGGTGTTATGTATTAAGTCCTACTTGCAGAAATCACAAATA
>NC_087207.1:74822041-74824541 GCF_015104395.2 Macrobrachium nipponense
CTGTTTTCTATCTTAGAAAAAAGAAATGGGCCATTGCATATAATATCACTGCTAAAATATTGCAACGCAACGCAAGAATTTAATATTCTGTGGAGTAATGTTCCTTCGTTGCCTTTGGGGTTTGGGTATGAAATTAGATAGGATGGTGTTTTGTTGTTTTGTTGGCATTTTTATTTGCTGTATATGTTGCACTTCAGGTGATGTAAACTTTAGCAATGCAATTTATGCTGATGATATACTACTTCTAGCCCCATAAGCAAAGGTATTGTTGGCCCTTATTGACAAAAGCCGTCAGCTATCAGCTAAGGCACAAAAAACTTAAGATATTTGAATAATGCCCAGGAATTTGATTTCTCTTGGCGGTCCGTCAATATTCTTCAACAGCCTTAGATTTGAAGTTGTTCAATCCTGTAAATACCTTGGTATGAACATCAATGATGATCTTAAGGATGATGAAATATTGCCTCTCTGTATCGAGGTCAGAGATGCCAAGTAATATGTTTTGCTAAGAAATTTCCATATGTATGATAAGGAGGCCAACAAAATTCACTTTTTTTAAGTCGTTTTGCACATCTTTTTACCCTATACTTTTAGCACTTAACTCTAAGAAGGAGATGGTGAGAAAAGCCCTACGGTGTTATAAACGACTGCTGCCAGGAAATGTACCTGATAGGCATTGTACAGCTTTCTAGAATTATTGGCGAATTCATTTTCTATAGGATGCAAAATTCTAAGGCTTAGTAAAGAATTTTATTATTAATTTCTTCCCAAGAATAAAGAGGTCAAACAATAACCATGTAATTACAGTTTTTAACAGTGAAAGTTTTAAACATTCTTTGGATTTTTATAGTTGGTCTGAGACCATATTTTTTATTAATTAGGGTACAGCTTCTCAGTCTCATCCTTTTTCTTAGTCCATGCAAAAAATACATGTTTATTTCCATGACTGTTCTTTTGTGTCCACCTATATGTAAATCTTGTTTATTCTTACAATTCAGTTTTACTGTCGTGGTTATTTTGTAAATGGCTTTCGAAGCTGATATAAAGAAATTGAATTTATATCATATATATATATATATATATATATATATATATATATATATATATATATGTATATAAATCTATATAAATATATTATATATAATAACTTAGATATATTCATATATAAATGTATGTATGTATAGTATGAATAAGAATACTTGAATTCAGGCATTGGCGCGTCCGCCAGTTTATTTATGTTCGTAGACATATAAATTTGCATACGTACCCATATCCCCAAATAATGTCTGCGAACTCCCTCTCGTGTGCTCATAAAACGCTTGTATTTCGAGGTATCTTTACCCTACAATAAAAAGATGAGCGAACCCAACCTTATGGGAAAATATATTTGCGAAACAAGCGAATGTTTTTATTTTATTGAGAGGAATCAATTCCTTGTGCAAAATAAGAATTTGCAATATTTACAGGAACGTAAATTATGCTCGATGTAAACATTTAATAATTGGACAGGCCTGTCAGTTTAGGGAAGTGTTATTTGAGAGGGAAAATAATTCTGAAAGATTTGTTCTTACATTGAAGTGTAACATAATTATCCTGATATCTTAGATATTAACTACTGAACAAGAGCCTGTGCTGATTGGATGCTATGCCGTGACGAATGCTATAAAAAATATTGAAATTACCTTGATTTAACTGAGCTATGGGCTCCCACGTTAACTCGCATGATTTCCTTTGTGATGTGAGAACGAACAAAAGCCCTTTAGTCTAAATGAACCATACGAACCAACTCACACTAAAACAGAGAATTACCAGACCTCTCTCTCTCTCTCTCTCTCTCTCTCTCTCTCTCTCTCTCTCTCTCTCTCCCTCTCTCTCTCTCTCTCTCTCTCTCTCTCTCTCTCTCTCTGCCATTTATCAAGCCATTCCTATCTGCTATCTCCTCCATCTCCTCTTTTTCACTTTCCTCACCTCTTCTCGATGAACTTTTTCTGCCTTTATTCTTCCTCCGATGGAGATGCTCACATCTGCGCGCGCAACACTCAGATACACACACACACACATACACAACAGACACACGTACACGCACTGAATACCCTCGTTTCACTCATATGCAAATGGCGAGGCTGTCATGTTAATGACATTTATTGAAAACTTCCAAGGAATGGCGTCCAGTCTTCTTCTTTTCCCTCCGTTTGATATGAATTTTGGCCATGAATTTCCGCCCGAGGAACCCGCCTAATAATTTCTTTTTAACTGAAAAGATCTCGCCGGCATTCCACAAGGAACCAAATTAGGCGTGTTCTACTCGGCGGAAAATTTAGGTAGGAGCTGCAATTAAAACTTTATTCATAATACGCCGATTTGTTGGCGGTAATTGATGCAGAGATTTCAGAGGAAAACGCACCTTTTTATATTTTTTTCCCGGCCGTTAATACTCGATCATAATTATTAATTCGTTGGTGAATTATAAAGTTCTTTTTGAAAATGGTCTGAAACTCAG
>NC_087207.1:74829541-74832041 GCF_015104395.2 Macrobrachium nipponense
TTATCATCAATATCCGCAAGATTTTTTGAATAATTAAATCCATCGGAACTGCCAGTGCACAAAATAACGTTGAAGAAGTACTGCCCGGTAATGTTGCTTCGGAATTTCGATCCTGCCAATGGACATTGCAATGGAACGAGGTACACCGTTATGGAGCTAAACTCCCACGTCATCAAAGCAGGGATAGCAACGGGCCCTCACACCGGCAACGTCTGTTCATCCCCCGGATTCCTCTGATGTCTTCGGACAACCAGTTTCCATTCCAGTTACGGCGCAGGCAGTTTCCCATCAACCTGGCCTTCTCATTCACTGCAAACAAGTCGCAGGGCCAGACTTTGGATCGTGTTGGTGTGTTTCTGCCGTCACCCATGTTCACGCATGGCCAACTGTATGTGGCGATGAGAAGAGCAACTGACTCTGCCAACTTGAAATTAAGTTGTGGACAAACTGATAATATTGTGTACAAAGAGGTTCTGTAGTATGTATGTATAAAAATCTCCCGTATTTTAATATTGCTGAACAAATAGTACATATAAATTTTTCACTTCTGCAACCGTATTTTATCACCCATCGTAGATGGTTAAGTTTGCTAGTAAGCATTAAACCAGCACGGACTCTTGCTAGGAAGACTGTGCAGAAAAAGTGTTAAAGATGTTAACGTTTAATATTAGGAAATTATTTTGAACATTTTACCCTATTAAAGCTACAAATACTGAGCGACCAATTCAATTAATACATGTTTACATCCATCAGCAGGACGTTACCCAAGCCTTAATGAAATTCCGTCCCAGCATCATAATTTACTTCCTTATACACACGCGAGCACACACGCACACACACACACACACACACACACACACACATATATATATAATATATATATATATATATATATATATATATATATATGTGTGTGTGTGTATATATATATATATATATATATATATATATATATATATATATATATATATATATATATATATATATATATATATATGTGTGTGTGTGTGTGTGTGTGTGTGTGTGTGTGTGTGTGTGTGTGTATTTCAGTATTTTTGAGCTGTTTTTACCCAAGTATTTATTCCTATTGAGAGTAAAAAAATACATGCATTTGCCGTATCTTCATTTCTCTATTTGTGAATCTACAAATGTATGAAAATATCCACATTTATGACTATATACACGCGCACATACAAACTCGATTCCAAGGCATGAGCGTGATTTAGGGGTGCTTTGTTAAACTGCAAAATATCACGTTCGTTGTAGTTGGCAACGTGATTTGGGTAGGGCAAGAGGGTGGCAGAATAGTTACTGATAAAGCAAAAAGGCTGAAGACTGGAAAATATTCTAACATAAAATGGTCATAATTAAAGTGCATCTTCTCTATAGTAACAATACAGCAATGCTCTTACTTCATTAGAGGCATTCTGTCATACCATTAATTGTCACGCGAAAGTGAACCTTTGAATAACGATAAAGTTAAATGTAGAATAAAAGGAAACTGACTTAATCACTATATTTCTTCAGCGTGACAAGTGACTTCTCTTATCCCTCGTGTCTTTGAATGAGTTGATGGGAGAGTGGCTGACTTGATGTAAAAGTGGGTCCGATAAAGGTGTCACATTTCTCCAGGTTACATGATATCTTTATAAATGGAGTGATGCATGAAGACAGAGAACGGACTGATGCAGTTTACGTGGTGAGTTCAGTGCAGAATATCTGATATTTTCATATGTTCAACGTTGATTGATGATGGGAGATGTAATTGGTGGCTGAAGAAGGGTTACAGAATACATGAAACAGAAAGTAACTGTAAAAGTAAGTGACCAGTAAAAAGCGGTGTCTTGGGCAGTCGAAGATGCATTGTATCAAGGAATAGAGCAGAAATGTGGGTGTTCAGTGTAAATGAAAGAAAAAAAACGTAAACTGTCGAGATCAATAGTTGAGTGATGAAAATTGAATAGAGTAAAGGTATTGATCAAACCGGTGTAAGGTGGCCTATTGATAGTAAGGAATAAGCGACGATTGGTTAATGCAAAGAGACACTGATGAAAAATATTAGGATGGAGGTGAGACGGAACATCTGCAAAGTTCCGGATATATGGAGTTGCAGAGACAGTAGACCTAAAGGGCTTCAGTATCACAGAATAAAAAACAAAATGCATACATTGTTGAGGTGAGAGGCGCAGTTTTTGAGAAGTTCGGCACACAAAAATGATTTTTTTAGGACCACTCTAAATAACGGCAACATTTTTATATTACACTTACACATTACACACACACACACACACACACACACACACACACACACACACACATATATATATATATATATATATATATATATATATATATATATATATATATATATATATATATATATATAAGCTCAAAGCCCCCTTTCCCTGCTCAGAATCCTTTCATAGAGGGTAAAAATTAACGTAAGACAAAACAGATTGATAAGGGAATATTTCATTCATCAAAGAGAGTTATTTGCAAT
>NC_087207.1:74837041-74842041 GCF_015104395.2 Macrobrachium nipponense
GCATCGTCGGGGGGTCGCTCGCTGCTCTCCGGGCGGCGGTGGGAAGGAGAAACGTTTCTTGAGTTATATTCAAGTTTGGTTTCTCCTTACCTATATGAAGGGCTTCTAGGAGGCGCAGACGTCGGGGATCTGTTGTCTGATTTTGGACAGAGTTTACAGGGACCCCGACACTCCATCCTTAAACATCCCAGAGCATGCCCTTCGAGCCCTGCTGGAAATCTGCACTAAGAAGGCCCCTTTTGCTGATCACCGCAACTATATGTTCACCCAAGATCGACGGCGTGGCGATGGGATCTCCCCTTCCCCTTGGGGTCCTTTTCGCCAATTTCTATATGGGTACCGTCGAAGAGAGGGTCTTCCAGATTTCCAGGAAACCGAGGATGTACGTGCGCTACATCGATGACACCTTCGTCTGCGCCGACTCCCAGGATGAGATAGAGCAGCTGCGACGTGCATTCCACGACCACAGCTGCCTCACGTTCACGATTGAACATTGCCAAGATCGCCGCCTCCCCTTCCTTGACGTCCTTGTCGAACAGCAGGATTCCAAATTCAGCACGAGGGTGTACACGAAGCCGACGAACCTGGGAATGTGCATGAACGGTGAGAGTGAGTGCCCTGAGAGGTATAAGCGCTCCACCATCAGCGCCTTCGTCAGGAGGGCCCTCTCACACTGCTCCTCCTGGAATGACACACACAGTGAGTTGGAGCGCGCCGCCCAGGTCCTCGTCGACAACGGACACACCAATCGTGCTGTTGATGAGTCAATAAGGAAAAGTATGGATGCCTGGTACCACCAGGAACCCCGCCCCGACGTTGCAGAGCCCATCAAGCTTTTCTACAAGGGGCACTTCCACCGGAGGTACAAGGAGGACGAACAAGCCCTCAAAAAGATCATCGAGGAGAACGTCAGCCCCGCCGACCAGACAGAAATAAATTATTAAAATATTATATTATAAAACGAAGAAGACGAGCAGCCTGGTGATGAGAACAACCCTTCGGCGCCCCTGCAGGATCCCTTGAAGAAGACGAGTGTGGTCTACCGTTACACATGCCCCGTCCGAGGATGCCTCGGCAAATACGTCGGTATGACCTCCATGTGTTTCTCCAAGCGAATCTCCTGCCACGCCCAAGAAGGAGCCATATTCAACCACGCCAGGACTGTTCATAACAAAAGGATAAAAGAAATGAAATATTATCCCTAATATCATAATTAATAGATCAGACAACAGATCCCCGACGTCTGCGCCTCCTAGAATCCCTTCATATAGGTAAGGAGAAACCAAACTTGAATATAACTCAAGAAACGTTTCTCCTTCCCACCGCCGCCCGGAGAGCAGCGAGCGACCCCCCCGACGATGCCAGATAATCAGGAGCCCCCACAGGATGATACGATTCCTGCTACAGACGGAATTCCTGACGTTCATCCCAGGCACACCACTGTGGCGCTCGCACAAGAGAATCCCCGAGACCTTCGAGGCGAGATCCACGGATTCGCCCAAGACCGGCCCGACCAATGAGAATGCAACTCTAGGTCCGTGCCGCTATAAATACCGTTCCGCAAACTTTCTTGCTACAGTCTCTTCAACCGACTCGTCCGAAGATGACCTACGAGAAGGTCGAAACGTTACGTAATACCAGCTATACCAGCACCAACACCAGCCCTTAATCCAAAGACGACCCTGGCCCGAACTGAACTACGCTTACGGAATAATACCGGCACTGACGACGACCCCTGCTTGACCTGGACCTGATATCCTGTCTAATAAAAGATTCCTTCAGCATCTACAATTTTGAAAATTCCCAATATGAATATTGGCCAGTTTCTCAGAAACATCGCTGAGCCTGAGAAGCGAATTGTAAGGAAAATAGAAAAAACAATATATAAAATCAACTCGCTTAATTCTGCCATCCTTTTTAACAGTATTATTATTATTATTATTATTATTATTATTATTATTATTATTATTATTATTATTTCATGTTAGACATCTAAAGTTTCCTACAAGTATTACTTCAAAAAAAGCATTATATAAGCAATCTAATTTTCATTAGATTTCTTATATAATTGAAAAAAAAAATAACAGGTAAGGACATATAAAAATGAAGTCAAATGTGATAAAAATAATCGAAACATTCAACATACGATTGCGAAAGAGAATTTCATGAGATACTGGTTTCTAAATGTATGAAATAAATACATCATCAAAAGCAGAAAAAAAAAATAAATGCGTTTTACAGACTTTGACAAAATATCATTTATATATATATATATATATAATATATATATATATATATATATATATATATATATATATATATTATATATATATAAATGATATTTTGTCAAAGTCTGTAAAACGCATTTATTTATTTATTTATTTTTTTTTTTTGCTTTCGTATGTTGAATTTTTCGATTACTTTTATCACAGTTGGCTTCATTTGTATATGTCCTTACCTATTTTTTTTCAATTAGATGCAGTAGATCATACGAAGAATGTATCTATGATGGAGAGATCGGTGATCTTCAAAACCACTTGGGGACTGAATAGCGTTTCGTGATCGTGTATGAAATATGGTTTCTTTATTATCTCCAAAATTCTAATTATTATTATTAATATTTTTTTTTAATTTGATGGTAAATATATATAGCCGTTAACACTAAAGCTTCTATCTCGCTCTTGGTTGGCCGATGCATTCAAATGGTTAACTCTGGTTGGTTGTTGACATCATAGGCTCCCACCAATCGTGAAAAGCTTTCAGGATATCGCCTGCAGATATTGACTCTCAGTTTAAGATATAATGAATGATAAATGAAAGGGAAGTAAGACGTTAAGACAGTTGATAAGATTATTTCTAATCAGTTAGTTCAGTGCCCTCTTGGATAGTCTATTTACACAGGATGCTGAAGACCCACAATTGAATGGATTGAGATGGCTTAGTCTGAGTTGCGTGGATAGATGTATAGTTATAATTGGGCCCTAAGGAAGTGGATGAAATAAGAGGGAATGTTTGTAGTTCCTGGGCTCTGATTAGATTTATTAAAATTCTAAGCAGTTAGTTCAGTGCCCTCTTGGATAGTCTATTTACACAGGATGCTGAAGACCCACAATTGAATGGATTGAGAAGGCTTAGTCTGAGTTGCGTGGATAGATGTATAGTTATAATTGGGCCCTAAGGAAGTGGAGGAAATAAGAGGGAGGGTTTGTATTCGCTCTAGTTAAATTGATTAAAATGAATATAGTATATCTTTTGAGAAATCCTTTCTCTCTCTCTCTCTCTCTCTCTCTCTCTCTCTCTCTCTCTCTCTCTCTCTCTCTCTTACCATTTTGTTTAATTCATCGATTTGTCTCTTTTACTGTCCGTCGTTCGTTTTTCACTATAGCCACATATCCTTTCGCTGATATGGTGATTTATGATCCTTCAGTGTCTTCTTCGCTGTTCAGTACTTTAATTAAATGAAAATCTCATCTAGCGTTTTGCCCCTTCAGATTGCATTGATAAACCAGCCGAGGAGGAAAGTCTTGCTACTGCAATAAACAAAATGTAATTAGGGGTGTTAGCATCATCAGCAGCATACTTGGGAAATATTTGATTGTACTGAATAATCACAAGCGTTTGAGTGCTAAGAATGACTCCTTATTCAACATGAATAATGGTATGTTTGTTCTTGTATACTGATCATAGGGAAAAGTTAAACGTGTATCCAAAGAAATTTTTGCATAATATGCGGCGATGAAATACAAGATTATGGATACATTTTAAATCAAATTGTTAACATTTTTAGTCAGTAGATTAAGAGTGGTAATCTGAAAGCGATTGTTAAGTTGTCTCATTTCCAATTAGTCATGGTTGAAATTCGTTTTATAAACGCAAAATTTCAGTGTTTCAGTCGATTTTCAATAAATGGTTCATTCATTATTTGTGTGTGAGCGTGTGAGTACTTGGGTATGTGTTTGTGCGCGTATTTGTGTTTATTTGTTTGTAGGTGTGTGTGTGTGTGTGTGTGGTGTGCGTTGGTACAGTTGGTGAAAACTTCGCTGGAGGAGACGGAAAATCAGGAAAAGAGGAGGAAGACGAATTACCAGAGGATGAGAAACAGAATGAACAGGGGAGATGGAAGCCCTTTGACAAATGGCGCCGAAGGCAAAAAGGGAGAAAAAGGAATTCTGGTTGCTCTCTTCTCTGGCCGTTTATTGGTTTGTCAGGTCCATTTAGAGGAACTGTTTTTCTTTTTTCTCTCTCTCTCTCTCGCAGAAGAAAGTTCGAGTATATTATGGCGGGCGAAAACTCTTCTTCTGGTGCTTCAAAGAAAAAAAAAAGGCGGGTGGGGGGGGAAGTGGGCCCAGAGCCCGGGGTTGATTGTTCCATTGCAATGAAGTGAAAAGAAAAATAAACGAAATATCAATAACGCTAGATTTCTTCCGCGTTGGTCATACTTTCAATTTTATCTAAGTGGAATAATCTACACAAACGTCTTCAGATTGAGAAGTCAATATCCTCCGTGTGGCTTGTCCCTATATTTGAAGAACGAGAAGCTTAGTTGTTAAAATATTGTATCAACCAAATAAATGGAGATATTTAACCCCACATATATGATTTTGCTTAATCTAAGAAGTCTGTCAATCTATTAATGCCCTACAAAGATATGATACTTTATTTATATTGTTTGAGATCATCAACTTGTTAAAAATAAGTATTTTACTATTTTCTAAGACTGTGAAATAGTCAAATTCACATGCCTAGTCAAAGATCATTAGATGAATATGGTAGAAGTATTTCTTACTTAGGTGATTACTACCGAAGCTCCTATAGGTAATTTCTTCAGAAGCTCCTGTAGGTAATTACTACAGAAGGTCCTGTAGCTGGTTACTACCGAAGCTCCCGTAGGTGATCACTACCGAAGCTTATGGAGGTGAGTGCTACCGAAGATCCCATAGGTGATTACTACCGAAGCTCCTGTAGGTAATTACCTTCGAAGCTCCTGTAGGTAATTACTA
>NC_087207.1:74847041-74852041 GCF_015104395.2 Macrobrachium nipponense
TATTGTTGGCCAGTGTGATTATTTATTTTATTTATTTGCCACAATTTTATTGATTAGTTATTTTCGAAGCATCTTATATTTCATATCATCTGACTCTGATTTTCTCATGTAGCTAAACTAAGTTTGTTTTTATTATTCCTTATGATTTCATGCTCATATTGAAGAATAATACAAATATTTGATATCAAGAGAATTACAGATATTTCTTGTTTGACAATTTTTCCCAATCTCTACTATAGTAGATTCACATCAACCATGCATTTGATGTTTAGACTAGTTCCTTACGACGTTTCTGATTGGCGCTTGATAAGCCAATCACAGAGCTGGAAACTCTCAGTCTCTCTCGATAGTTCACATAGGCCGGATGTATGTTCCACCTCTCCGAAAGACGTATCCCTCAGGAGAGGTGGAACATAGATCCTACCCATGTGAACTCTCCAGAGAGACTGAGAGTTTCCAGCCCTGTGATTGGCTTATGAACAGCCAATCAGGAGCGTCGTAAAGGACTGGCCTAGACATCAAATGCACGGTTGATGTGAATTTACTATAGTAACTGAACCAGTAAGCATCTTGTAACTTTTTTTTTCTTTCTTTTACCTAAGGACGCGGAATTTTTTTTTTTTTTTTTCTCCCACAACAATTCACAAACGTTCTTTTATCGGAAACAAAAAACCACTTCCTCTAAAAGGAGCTGACAGACCGATGAACAGCCAGAGAGGAGAATTACCAGAATTCCTCTCTTCCGCTTTTTCATCTCCAATGCCATTTATCAAGGCGTTCCTATCTCCTTGTTCTCCATCGCTCTCTCCCTCTTTCTCTTCTTTTTCTAACATCTCTTACATCCGCTCGTCTTTTTTCCATTACTGAAACCGTCCCACCCAACGCGCGCTCGTACGCGCGCTAACTGAATGGCCTCTTTTTATTCACGTGCAAATAGTATCCATAAACGGCACTACAGCATCTCAGCAACGTCCCTTCGGCCTGTTCTGATTTATTCTCAGCTTCCTACCTGTCATTCTTTCCCTTCATTCGCTTCTCTTTCCCCCACTTCTCTCATTTGACTTTGTTCCATTTATCAGAATCTCCTATAAGGGTCAATCCTTTCGCTGATTCCTTTGGAATTCTTGCCAAGCAATCGCTGCTTTAAGTATGAAAACTGTAGATGCTGGTTCAGTAATCAAAATGCATTTTTGTACATCAGCCATTCATCGGAAAATGTAGGTAGTGTTGTGATTGATGCTTTATAATTAACAAGTCTTATTTGGCAATATGAGAAATATTACTCCCCTGTTTATCTGGTGACTTTTGTAGCAGCATTGAAATTTAAAATTGTCTCTGAAATGTATATAGACAAAAGACACACACGTACCTTTCATATATTCACTTATATTTCCGAACTGTAACCGAGAACTAAACCTTCCCTGATAAAGGTTCATATCTTAAAAGGTTCATATCTTAAAAACTAACCATAGAATCTTTTTGAAATTAGTCCCATTATGTTTCCCATACCCAAATTTTCTCTTAGTCCTTGTGTTTCCCATACCAAAATTACCAATTAACCATTACGTGTCCCATACCCAAATTTCCTATTAAATAGTTACTTGAACTAACCTAACCTAAATTAACCCAACCCAACCTAACCTAACCTAGGGACATCGCATAAAAAAACCGGGTCTTGTGCAATACTAGTATACATCTCGTGAATTTGCAACCGGGAATGTAGAGAGCAATACTCCTGTTTAAAACAAGATAAACTCCGAGAAAATAATAAAAGTAATCAAGAATTTCCAAAGAAATGAACAGAGAGACGGACTTTCCATACAGTGCAACGTTTGATTTCACTTAAACTTCAGCAAGTCACAGAAAACCTGCATCCTTCTCTGCCGTATAGGAACCTCGAAAATTTAACAGTCGATCTACCTTGGTTCTCCTTTTGTATTGTTAGACTACGAACACTTCCTGCCTTTGTTATTTAAGCGCCTTGTGCAGTTTCCTTTGTTTTCTGAAACATAGGCTTTATGCACACATTTATATGCGTATATGTAATATATGAAATATATCTAATATACATTCATGTCTGTATATATATGTATATATATGCCTATACAAATAGACATAAATATATATATATATATATATATAATATATATAACTATTATATATATATATATATATATATATATATATATATATATATATATAAACATGGCGTAAATTATCTCACTTGTTTTGACGAATACATCGTTTTCACAATTAAATTTTTTATTTTTAAACTAAAGAACATTTACATGAACGAAATTGATTTCACATACCGAAGACATAATATTTAACGCACTTCACAGAATTCTGTTTGAATTGTAACAGACATATAATGATTGATAGTCCAGCCAACGCGTAAGAAATGTTTATTTTCTTCTCAACTTAACTTACAATGGAAATAATTAAACTTCTGATCTGGGCCCCATTTTCCCTTCCTTTCTTCACAGCACAAGAAAGGGAAAGTTTTGTCCCGCGATAGTAATCAAAGATTCTTCTGCGAGAAAAAAAAAAAAGTCCTGACAAACCAATAACAGACCACAGAAGAACGCAACCTGAATTAATTTTTTTTTTTATTATTGCCTTCGGCAGTATTTGTCGAAGGATTCCCATCTCCCTGTTCGGTGTTTCTCATAATCCTCTGGTAACTCGTTTCCCTCTTCTTTTGTTGATTTTCTGTCTCCTCCAGCGAAGTAATCACTACTTCCGCTAACACACACACATACTATCATGCACACACACACACACACACACACACACACACACACAAGTGAACAAGCAGCTCACCTACACACCAATAATGAGTAGATCACTTTGTATGCAAGGACGTTGCCATGGCAACGATGCTTATTGCAAACTTCCAACCCATGCATTGAAGCCTTTTCTTTTATGGAATACGATTTTCAACGATGACTAATTGGACGCGAGACAACTTAACAGCCACTTTTATATGACCACTCGTAATCTACCAATTAAAATGTGAAAATTTTGGCTTGAATATTTCTTCATAATCTCCAGGCAGAGATTTCACGGGAAAACCTTTATTTTCCCTGAATAGGATACAGGAATCAATATTCGTGACGCACTCAAGCGCTCGGGATTGTACAGTGTAATTTTAGTATCTCCAAACTTTAAAGATGTTAATGATGATAACACTTCCAATTACATTGTAGTTATTGCAATGACAAGAGTTGGAATCTGAAGTCACAAAAAGCTAGATGAGATTATCCTTATAACAATGGACTGAGGAACAGAGGAGTCATGTAACGACTATAGATTATGAAATTAGGTAAAGAATATGTAGTTATAGAAAAAAAGCAATAAAACGTGCGCCGAAGATTCTTCGGCGCAATCGAGTTGTCTGTACAGCGTATGAAACTCTTAGCCATAGCCAATGAAACTTTCAGCCGTGGCCCAGAAACCTTTCAGCCACGGTCCGGTGGTGACCTGTGTTGTTGGCAACCATAACAGTGCCAGACATACGATCATGACTAACTTTAGTCTTAAAAATTAATAAAAACTGCAGAGGCTAGAAGGCTGTAATTTGTTATGTTTGATGATTGGAGAGTGGATGATCAACATAACTATTTGCAGCCCTCTAGCCTCAGTAGCTTTTAGGGTCTGAGGACAGAAAGAGTGTGGACAGACAGACAAATAGTCATCTCAGTAGTTTTCTTTTATAGAAAACTAAAAAGCGGACAGTAAAAGAGAAAGGTGGATGAAATTTAACAAGAGAGAGAGAGAGAGAGAGAGAGAGAGAGAGAGAGAGAGAGAGAGAGAGAATTTCTTATAAAAAATACTATATTCATTTGAATAAAACTTTAATCAGAGCGCAGGAACTGAATCAAATAAATACAAACACTCCCTTTTATTCCCTCCACTTCCTTAGGGCTCTATTATAACTACATCGATCCACGCAACTCTGACTAAGCCATCTCAATCCATTCAATTGTGGGTCTTCAGCATCCTGTGTAATTAGACTATCCAAGAGGGCATTGAATTCACTTATTAGAAATGATCTTATCAACTGTCTTAAAGCCTTACTTTCATTTAATTTATTGTTCAATATATTGTGAGCTGGAGGTAAATATCTGCAAGCGACATCCTGAAAGCTATTCGCGATTGGTGGGAGCTTATGATGTCAACAACCAACCAGAGGTTACAATTCAAATGCATCGGCCAATCAGGAGCGAGACAGAATCTTCAGTATTAACGGCTGCATGCATTTACTGTCAGCTCCGAAAACCTAAGAGTTTTGGGATGATAAAAAAACCCTTAATTTCATATAAGAAGACAAAATTTCAATCACTGAATGACTGCAAATGTTGTCGATCTCTCTTCCACAGTGGCATTTTTATTATAATCTACAGCCTTTAATTCATTATACTGCTTTCAAAATATATAAAAAAATGATACAAAAAGACGCATTAAAACTGGCATTATGATCCGGGAAATAAGGACAATTGATTGAAATGTGAGAAAATAAAACTATAATTCTGATACTCAAAAGAGAATAGAAACCAAATATTGTCGATGAAATCAGCACGAGACTGAACAAGAAAATGGGAAATCTATTGCTTTCTAAATGCGACAAAATCATATCAACCATATTCAAAATGAAAAACCAAATTGGAGAGTAATAAGGCTTAATATATCTTACAGAATTTAAAAATGAAAAATTTCCGAAGTTACCCTGAGAGTACTATTTTTCTTGACAAGGGATGCGTCAAATAAACTCGATGTGCCTTACATTAATAACTAAAGTAAATATATAGATGAATGAATAAATTAATTTTTAATTATTAATCAATAAATAAAGAATTTAGGCCAAAGGGAACTTATCAATATTGCTAAGATAAATAAATAGCCCCAAAGTGTCATGGTGTCCTCTGGAGTTCCTCTTGGGAAAAGCAGCCCAGATGAGCAGTAAACTGAACAATACAAACTATTCCACGAACAAATAA
>NC_087207.1:74857041-74862041 GCF_015104395.2 Macrobrachium nipponense
AAAAAGAACGTGCGATTGTTTCCGAGAGAGAGAGAGAGAGAGAGAGAGAGAGAGAGAGAGAGAGAGAGAGAGAGAGAGAGAGAAGTAAAAAGCAATTTGTTCCATGGTAGGGTCTCCCCAAGAAGACAAATTGTTCTTAAATCTGGCGAACACAAAAGAGGGTAAGATTTCAAAGAGAATGAAATAAAACCAAAATTTTTCATCGGCGCGATGTTTTCCACGACAAGTTTGGGTCTTTATCAATTCTTTATTACTTAAAGAAATCTACATGTATTGAAACATTATTAATTAATACCGTGTATACATCGCAGGAGGAAGAAGAAATGGCGTGTTGCACATACTTCTCCTTAATAAATGAAATAATCTTTAATTAATTTACTTTTCCTTTGTCTTGATATTTTTTCTTCTCCTCTCTAGCTTCTTATACATGATTATACACACACACACACACACACACACACACACACACACACACATATATATATATATATATATATACATATTATATATATATATATATATATATATATATATATATATATATATATATATATATATATATATATATATATATATATATATATATATATATATATATATATATATATATATATCTAATAAAAGGAGCCCACCCATAAAAACACCAAAATGTAGAGAGAAAGTACTATATTTCAGAGACTGCTGTCTCTCTCTTCAGTATAATGAATGAGAAAAGTTTACAGAAAAGGTGGTATTATACCAAGAGATTCGTCCACAGTAAGCCAATTTAGGTCACCCCCGCTGATAATCTTCCTTTAATCTTCTTAAGCGTTGGTTGAATGAACACTGCGTCGACGATGTCTGATGTCCAATTCCCCCTTTTGAGATGTTCATTTACCTGCTTCTCTTTTATTAAGGCCGATTCCATCATTTGACTCTTGTACCGGCAGTTGCTGCTATAAATTACACGTGACATATTCCAGTTTTATTCTATGGTTATGTTCATTTATATGATTGAAAATAGCCGAGTTCTGTTGTCCATACCTAACTGACCGTTTGTGTTGTATTAATCTCTGGGGAAGTGATTTACCTGTAAATCCGATGTAAGATTGGTCACAGTCCTGGCATGGGATCTCATATACCCCCGAGTCTTTGGGCGATGTCTTTTGTTGGACGTTAATCAGGGATTTGGCTAAGGTATTTGGGTAGGTAAATGCAAAAGGGTTGGATTTCCCAAGGGTGTGAGTTACTCTCTTAATCGTCTCCAGGTGGGGAATTTTTATTTTATTGTTGGGTGTGTCTCTGGTCTTGTCTTTAGGGGTCGGTGAGAAAATTACGTTTGCTTTTTGAATTGCTTTCTCAATTATATGGTCAGGATAACTTTAAAGATGAGAGTTGCTTGCGAATTAGTTCAAATTCTTTTTCCCAGGAAAATCTGGGGAACAAATTCGTAAGGCTCTTAAGAATAGGTTGCTAGCTAGACTTATCTTGATAGTATTGTCATGATAGCTAAAGTAGTGAATATATGAAAGTGAGAACGTTGGTTTTCTGTATATGGTAAATTTGTATTCTGTCGTGTCTCTGATTATTAAAACATCAAGAAAAGGAATTTTGTTGTCTGTTTCCCATTCAACTTTAAAATTTGATGCTGGGCACTAATGCGTTTAATTTTGAGAGGAATTCATTAAAATTACCCCACTTATTATTATCCCAAAATGTTAGTATGTCATCCACGTATCTCATCCACAGCATGTTTTTTGGGTTTTATTGCATTTGAAACTACAGTAATAAATGCAATAAAACCAAAAACATGCTGTGGATGAGATACGTGGATGACATACTAACATTTTGGGATAATAAGTGGGGTAATTTTTAATGAATTCCTCTCAAAATTAAACGCATTAGTGCCCAGCATCAAATTTAAAGTTGAGAATGGGAAACAGACAACAAAATTCCTTTTCTTGATGCTTTAATAATCAGAGACACGACAGAATACAAATTTACCATATACAGAAAACCAACGTTCTCACTTTCATATATTCACTAACTTTAGCTATCATGACAATACTATCAAGATAGGTGTAGCTAGCAACCTATTCTTAAGAGCCTTACGAATTTGTTCCCCAGATTTCCTGGAAAAAGAATTTGAACTAATTCGCAAGCAACTCTATCTTTAAAGTATCTGACCATATAATTGAGAAAGCAATTCAAAAAGCAAACGTAATTTTTCTACCGACCCCCTAAAGACAAGACCAGAGACACACCCAACAATAAAATAAAAATTCCCACCTGGAGACGATTAAGAGAGTAACTCACACCCTTGGGAAATCCAACCCTTTTGCATTTACCTACCCAAATACCTTAGCCAAATCCCTGATTAACGTCCAACAAAAGACATCGCCCAAAGACTCGGGTATATGAGATCCCATGCCAGGACTGTGACCAATCTTACATCGGATTTACAGGTAAATCACTTCCCCAGAGATTAATACAACACAAAACGGTCAGTTAGGTATGGACAACAGAACTCGGCTATTTTCAATCATATAAATGAACATACCATAGAATAAACTGGAATATGTCACGTGTAATTTATAGCAGCAACTGCCGGTACAAGAGTCAAATGATGGAATCGGCCCACCCTTAATAAAAGAGAAGCAGGTAATGAACATCTCAAAAGGGAATTGGACATCAGACATCGTCGACGCAGTGTTCATTCAACCAACGCTTAAGAAGATTAAAGGAAGATTATCAGCGGGGGTGACCTAAATTGGCTTACTTGTGGACGAATCTCTTGGTATAAATACCACCTTTTTCTGTAAACTTTTCTCCATTCATATACCTGAAGAAGAAAGAGACAGCAGTCCTCTGAAATATAGTACTTTTCTCTCTACATTTTGGTGTTTTTATGGGCTCCTTTTATTAGATGGAATTCTGTTGTTACAGAACACCTATACCAGTCTATATATATATATATATATATATATATATATATATATATATATATATATATATATATATATATATATATATATATATATATATATATATATATATGTATATATATATATATATATATACGTTGTTTGTAGATCGCCTCGTCTCCCCAGTTTGATTTAGATGAAATATTAGCTAAAAGAGCAGCCACATTACCCCCACCTTTATACTTGAGGGGGGATTGGCATGTCCGGTCTTGGAGAAAAATAAGCTGTTAAAACTAGACCTAGTGTATAAGGTAAGAAGGACAGGTCGTAGGGGTTATATAGGCTTGATAGCAGGCTTTAGGTACCCTTAGCTTTAGACCTCTTTTCCCACAGATCTGCTGGCAGTGTTTTTGCATCTTTCCAGACAATGCCGTAGGCTGTGTGTGATCCCAGGCCGCTCGGAAATGTCCTGATCCTCCCTCAGTCTAAGCCAGCTTCTCCATTCGGGCAGACGTGCCCTCTCTCTGACTTGAAGTCAGCCCTTTGTTTCCTCCTCACTGGTTGGAGCCCTCCTCATACATCGTGATACATCTGCAAGCCTCTAAGAACTAAAGGTACGTCTCGAAAGTGCAAAATCCAACCAGCCCTATTCCTCCAAGATAAATCTTGCTATTTCCATTTTCAAATTTCCATTTTATAACTCCTATACTGAATGTCCTTTGTCCATCATCGTGGCACGGGCTACCCCTGTGACCTGTCTAAGGTTAAATCTTCATTGAACATTTCATTTAAGCACTAGAGTTCCTTCCCTTGTGTGTGATTAAAGATAAACACCCTCTATAGGGATTAGCTGAGATATTATGCAAGAATTCTTTAGTGTATGTTCTGTGGAATTTGGGAATTCATTTCCAGATTGCTGAGTCCGTGCTTCGTCTCCTCGCAGCGCTTCCTGGCCGCTAGATATTATCAATTAGGAAACCAACATTGAATTAGATGTTGATTATGGCCAATTTTACCATAGTGTGAAAGACAGGAGTGATCCAGACATTTTACGGCGCTCTGACCATGTGTGGCCAAAAATTTCCCTTGCCTTTATCTCAGTCCAGTAAATGTTGCTTGTAAATAAATGTAAATTAGAGTAATCAGCTGAGATTTCAATGGCGACATTGACCCTTCCTTGTACAGTTATCTAAGGTAAGTCATAAGCGCTCCATTTTCTCATTTTTCCCACATTTTACCCTTACGTTTTGGGCATAAGGCCGGCCCATACGTTAATATTATATAATATATATATATATATATATATATATATATATATATATATATATATATTACTATATATATATATACACGATATATTTATATAATTATATATAAATATCGCACTACAATGCCTTTAATAATCTAATTCGCTCTACCTCGGAATTAATATATTTCAATAATGCTTAAACCGAAGGGAATTTTTTCTTCGATAATAGAATTGCCTGGGACGCAGGCGAACGAACCTATGATCTTTCAAAACCAGGAACAGTCAGTGAAGCGTTACCTTACTACAACCACCTCCTCGCGGTGGCTTTTGTAGTAGGTAACGGCTCACTGACGTTCCTGTGCGTTTGAAAGGAATCCATAGGTTTCGCGCCCTGGTCCAGCAAATCTATTATCGAGAAAAAATTCCCCTTCGGTTAACATATATGATATATTAATTCCGACGGTTAGAGCGAATTAGATATTAAAGGACATTGTAGCTCGAATAATATATAATCACGGAAATGTGATATGACTTATAAATATATATATATATATATATAATAATATATAAATTATATTTATATGTTATATATTTATATTATTATAATATATATATATATGTATATGTATATATAATTATATAAATATATATATATATATTTATAATATAATATATATATATAATATAACTTATATATATATATATATATATATATAGTATTATATATAAATATTATAATATATATATATATATATATATATATTCAAAATATTATATAATATATATATATATATATATATATATATATATATATATATATATACATACATTACACATATATATATATA
>NC_087207.1:74867041-74872041 GCF_015104395.2 Macrobrachium nipponense
CTCTCTCTCTCTCTTTAATTTTTTTAACTCTTGGGATATGTTTTTCCTCTCTCTCTCTCTCTCTCTCCTCTCTCTCTCTCTCTCTATGATTGTGTATTTGATTCCACCTTTCCTCGTCAATTATCGACAATCAGTTTTTTTAACTCTTGGGATATGTCACTCGTCTCTCTCTCTCTCTCTCTCTCTCTCTCTCTCTCTCTTTATGATTGTGTATTTGATTCCACCTTTCCCCCCCCTCATCTATCTCTCTCTCTCTCTCTCTCATCTCTCTATCTCTCGTAGTCATTTATCAACCATCCAGTTTTTTTTTTAACTCTTGGGATTGTTTTCCCCCCCTCCCCCCCCCCCCCCCCCCCCCCCCCCCCCCCCCTCTCTCTCTCTCTCTTTGAATCCTCTGTTTAATGTGGGCCTTGCGATAATGTATTTGATTCCTCAAAAGTCGATGAATTTTTTTGTTTTATAAAATGTTTCCTGCGCGGAATTTCTTTATGCATAATTCCCCAAAACTTATCTGGTCCCACAAGGAATATATATGGAGACACCCTTCGACAACAGGCAGGTTTATTGCATTAGTAAACACGGACGATGAAAGCTAATTCCACATTCTCGAAATAATCTAGTTTTTGTTTATTTGCTCTCAGACTGCCAACAACTTTTCTCTTTCAGATATTGCAGCGTATTTTGCATGGGAATATTAAGGCACTGAAGTGTACGTCCTTTCATTAGATTCTGAGAGAAATGAGTAAATTAGAATAATATTCATGCACTTGAGTAATATTATTCAGACTGAATGAAAGCACAAACAGGCTAATACAATATATTTACTAGAGATATCAAACTAATGTTAAGATGAGGTTATAATTACTTGTTTCAGATTAAGAGCAACAGAATAAAAATTGCTTATAAGTAAAAAGAAAAGACTTTTGCAACTTGGTAAAAAAAAGCATATAGTCTAAAAATGAACGAAAAATAAATGTCACTGTTCTGAAAGTAAGGAAAGAAAAAAAGCAAAAGAAAAATGTTTAAATTTCCAACTTATTAACTCTTGGGATTAAAAGAAAAACTAAGAAGCTCCAATATAGGAAGTCTGGAGTTGGGAAAAAAAATAATACAATTACTCTAAAAACTAGAGCCCGTAAGCATAGGAGTTAATAGATAAAATTGATGATTTTTGAAAGAAAAACTAATACAGGAAGTCCGGAGTTGGGAAAAAATAATACAATGACTAAAAACAAGAGCCCGTAAGTATTAAAATTAACAGATAAAATTGATGATTTTTTTATTATCAACAAAGCAAAATTCGGAATGCTTGAACAGATGGAATTAAACCGAAAATTGTGAAAATGAAAAATGAAATGATTGGTGATTTGATAAGGAATGAAAAAAAATCCACTGATTCGTAACAAGCACTGGAAAAGAGAAATGACGACAATTTTCATATCAGAACGACATAGAAGTCCTGGTTTCAAAACAGGGGGTGGAAATAAAGTAAAATAAAAGTCCAGACAGAAAAAAAGGGTCCGCATGGCAAAAAAAAAAAAAAAAAAAAAAACCCACTGCATTCAGGGAAAGAATCTGTGCATTGGCGAAGTTTAAAGGGTTTCCTTCTGGGGAAACTCGCTTTCCAGCCCTTCCAGAGAACCCTCAGAGTCCAGCTCTCCATCTCGTAGAGCGCCCTTTTCCATAACCAGTATTGAACGGCCTGCGTTATTGGTTCATATTTCACGATCGACTGTTTTTTTCTTTATGACTTCAGAATGGCCCAGAAATAACACATATTTCCATGATTTACCGCGCCACCAGTCACCAGATGAGAGAGAGAGAGAGAGAGAGAGAGAGAGAGAGAGAGAGAGAGAGAGAGAGAGATTCTGGCTCTAATAATACAAGGATGCCAATGTATCTCGATAGTTCCTCCATATGTCTTTCTCTATTTCAGATGATAAAAGGAGGGTACCTAACAAATCTCGTCATTGATCTTCTCCAGGGATCGCAAGATTAGTTGATCTTGGGCACGGAAATAAATGGTGCTTTGGGCTGGGGAGAAATATTTGGATTCTTATGCGTCAAATATTAGGAGGAGTTCGTCTTTTGTGCGGCAACATTTAAAATGAAAGAAAAAATAAAGTATAGTGATTATATATATATATATATATATATATATATATATATATATATATATATATATATATATAGACATAAAAAAGGAGTCGGTGCTCCTTAGCTCACAAGGTAAGGTGAAGAGACAGGCATCTTGTGTATAAAAACAGTTTATTGGCAGACGTTTAGCGACTATCCATCTAGTCGCATCTTCAAGGCTGAAACAATATTAGACGCTACAATAGTTTAACCTCACATTTAAAAGCACTCATATAAATTATATCGAAAACAAACAAAGAAAATGGATTAAAAGTACAAGATAAAAGGCAAACAGGAAAAGCAGATTCAACACAAAATTACACACAACAATCCACCCGAGCAGTGGAAGTGAAGAGACTGAAAGAAAACATTTAAAAAAACGATGACAATGTTTCTGTAAAACATCTAATGAGGCTACAAACAATTTTGTAGATACAACTGGGTTTTCAGAGTTGGAACTGTCTTTTCTTTCTTAAAGTAGATTACTAAAATGTTCAAGTTAATTTCATTATTTACTCTTACAATAACTTTGTAGTCTATATACTCTATGTAAGTCTTACATATTTTCCCTGCTATAGACCTTAAACTCTTGTCGCCCTCCACCCCCCCCCCCCCCCAAAAAAAAAAAAATACAATTAACGACCGGTTCAATGTTTCATTTTAAGGACCGTCTCAGCCCTTTTTGTCTTCGAATGTAGTGTACAAGTACACATGCACAGGATGTTATCTTGGGAC
Organism: Macrobrachium nipponense; assembly: GCF_015104395.2. NCBI lineage: Eukaryota > Metazoa > Arthropoda > Malacostraca > Decapoda > Palaemonidae > Macrobrachium > Macrobrachium nipponense. The sequence continues at coordinate 74,869,913 of NC_087207.1, forward strand.
CTATGCTGCATGCATTAGAAGGCTGTTGGGGCTTCTCATTGAAGCACTAGAGCACTTAGTTTCAGAACTGGTGGTTGGCTGTCCAACCTTAAACATTCCAACATAAGAAACCACTCGAAAATATGTAAAACTTAGATCGAGTATAAAGACTTCCTTTTTGTTGGTAGGAGTAACGTTTTACTTCTCTTTTATTAAAATTAGAAGGAAGTTCCAACTCTGAATACCAAGTTGGCATCTATACATAATTGTTTATAGCCTCATTAGATGTTTTACAGACATACTGTCACTATTTTTTTAAACATTTTCGTTCTTTCTTTTGTTTTCAATCTGTTTCCCTGTTTGTCTTTTATTTTATAATTTGTATTTATTTTAGTCTCTAGAATTGTTTCAGCCTTGAAAATACGACTAGATAGTTAGTCGCGAAACGTTGGCCAATAAGCTGTTTGTCTGTAAAAGATGCCTCCACTTAGTCAAACACATCACACACACACACACCACACACACATATATAATATATATATTAATATATATATAATATATATATATATATATATATATATATATACTATTATATAATATATATATATACATATATATATATATATATATATATATATATATATATTCGAATATATATTATATATATATATATATATATAGCGTATATTACGGGTTATGAGATTACATAACATCCAGTCAGACTTCAATGGGCAAATAGAGACGGATGGGAGTTGGTAAACTCTACGGTAATTGGACACGCATTTCATTTACTTAATTGAACAGCGGCCTAGCAATCGCCTCTAGGAGGCTGTTTACTCAAAAAGTTACATTGCTGTCTCTCGTGAAGTTCGATCACTTGCTGCCAGTTAAGAGATCGACATTTTGGCAAAGTTTTCGTATAATTCTACACTTACTTTTTTTTTATAATTCTTCTGACCACAAACAGTGGGAACTAACCACAAAACATCCTTTCGAAAGTACTAACATCAAAGATAAGAATCTCATGGTAACAAAACTCAAACAATAATAATTTTGTTATGAAAATGATATTACGTAAGAAGAACTACACTTATTAAAAGTTTGTAATGGGTTAAAATTTTGTCAGAATGTTTTTCTTATTTTTAATAAATCAATAAGATGCCTACTTCTACTGACAGAGGAATGCAGAGCGCAAGTTACATTTTTACATATTCCTGGATAAATAATCGGTTTGAAGATGGGGTTTTAGCACAACAGCAATAATAATAATAATAATAATAATAATAATCAATAATAATAATAATAATAATAAATTAAGTAATAATAATAAATAATAATGCCCGGCACTTGCACAGAACCAGTACAAAAAGAGGCATGATTCAATGGCAAAAGCCCTCCACTGGGGCCTGTGCAAGAATCATCAGCTACCTTGCAGTAATAAGTGGTACGAGCACAACCTGAAGGAGTGATAGAAAACGATCAGGCAAAGATCCTCTGGGACTATGGTATCAGAACAGATAGGGTGGTACGTGCAAATAGACCAGACGTGACGTTGATTGACAAAGTCAAGAAGAAAGTATGACTCATTGATGTCGCAATACCACGGGACACCAGAGCTGAAGAGAAAGAGAGGGAAAAAATGGATAAGTATCAAGATCTGAAAATAGAAATAAGAAGGATATGGGATATGCCAGTGGAAATTGTACCCATAATCATAGGAACACTAGGCACGATCCCAAGATCCCTGAAAAGGAATCTAGAAAAGCTAGAGGCTGAAGTAGCTCCAGAACTCATGCAGAAGAGTGTGATCCTAGAAACGGCGCACATAGTAAGAATAGTGATGGACTCCTAAGGAGGCAGGATGCAACCCGGAACCCCACACTATAAATACCACCAGTCGAATTGGAGGACTGTGATATGAGCAAAAAAAAAATAAAACAATAATAATAATAATAATAATAATAATAATAATAATAATAATAATAATAATAATAATAATAATAATAATAATAGTAAGGATGCGGGAATTTCGTTTACTGAATTTGTTCGAATCTTGGAAACCTACTTCTAGAATTACACCATAAAACGAATCTAGAGAAAAAATTTATGAATTACATATTAAAGATGAAACCGATCAACACCGAAGACCA
>NC_087207.1:74874541-74877041 GCF_015104395.2 Macrobrachium nipponense
CTAGTTGTCTGACTTCATTCACTGTTGATCTTACGCTTGATAATAACCACTATTTGGTTTATTTAGATTTCGTACCTTCGTTTTTATCTTTTCACTTTAGCCCCTCTTCATATTCTACGAATTTACCTCGTTTTATTTGGGATTATCAGCTCTTCTCGTTTTCAGCCATTTCCCCGTCTTCTAAACTCCTATATCTACATTTCCTGAGCACTTGTTAAAATTATATTTTTCATATATAATTACAGACAAACATCCACACACACACACACACACCCACACACACACACACACACACAACAACACACATATATATATATATATATATATATATATATATATATATATATATTATATAGATATATATATATATATATATATATATATATATGGGCTAAGCTAACACTTCTGTGCATACTTCCCTTCCGTAGCAAGATCTCAGAATTGAGGAATAAACATTCTTAAACAGCGTTCACAAGCCACAACTTCCCAATCTGATTCCTCCGTGTCTTGGAAAAATCTTCCGTTGATTCATACTCCAGGGATCTGAGATATTGAACGCTTATCTATATACCCATATTTTGCTTGAATATAAGACGCACTCGGCGAGTCGACCTTTCCTTTGTTTTTCGAATTTTCTTTTATAGTCTTCACATTTCTGTACTTCCCCAGTTATAACCTTCGCCTTTTCCTTCATATAAGGGTAATTTCTCATTTCCTCAATTGGTTTTAGAAACTTACCATTTACACATTGCTTTTGCAACAGTGTTTTATTCCTTACATCAACATTGTTTTTAAGTTTCATATATTAACTTCCTTTCCCCCATTGCCCATAGACTACTCAGCTCGTATTTCACAACCATTTGATGTTTAACAATGGCTCCAGCAATTCCATTCTCGCTGAGGTTTGATCCTGTGATATCTTTTACGGTCAGAGATCTCATCTAAATACTCTCTTCAGCAATGCAATTATTATGCGGATCTCTGAATCCCTTCTGAGAGACTTGTCTCCTCTTCCATATGAATGAAAAGCAATATTTTTTTTATCAACCTTGTCTGCAGTCACTTTCGGCTGAAACAGGTTTTTTTTTTTTAGATATTCATATCCAGTGCGTTCTTCCAACATTTTTAAAAACAGTTTTGATGTTCTCTTTCAGTTATCTCGGTGCTTTATTAATTCGATGTATCATTTTGCTACACCAGTTTCCCTTCTAGGTTATGATGCTTATTTTAAAGCACTTCCACCATCAACCTGTTGCTCTAGTTATTCAGTGCATCTCACTAATGAATCAATCCTTCCACCCCTGTTTCTACTTATTTCAATTCTCTGGTGTCATTCCAACCGACGAAATTTGTGTCCCTTACTGGAGTTGATTTATCTTCCAAATTTTAATGGTCACATTCAGAGGTCTACCTCAGTAGCTAGGGAACTGTGTCTTCGCTCTTTCCTTTCGTCCAGGTATTGATCAGTTATGCCTCCAGTAACCTTTCGCCTTTTACAGATCACATATAAACTGATCCTGAACCAGTTTGCTTATTAGGGAGTATTTATGAAAAGGTTAATCACATTTTATGGCTCCCTCCAACTCATGATCGTGTTCGATTTCATTAAACCCACTCCCATTTGTAAAAGCATAGGATTTTGGTATCTGTATATTATTGCGTATTTCCGACACTTTCTGACATTCAGCAGTTGAGTCTTTTCGTGCTCTTTCTCTTTTGTATACAATTGCAATCACGCTTTGTCTTTCCCTTTTCTGCATCTTATTCATTCACTTATTTTATTCCTAAAATTATCCGCTGGCAAAATGTGTTATTGTTTGTACACTCGACAAGAAAACTGAAGATACAGTTTTCATTAGCTTTCGTTCATAGAATTTCCCATTTGTTTTTACTGAAAAGACATAATATCGCTAAATTTAATCTAGAATATGAAAATACACTGCAAATTATATCATATTAGTTAAAACTGCAAAGCAAAACCGTTCAGATACTTAAAAACACGATATATGTCCGAAGTAATTGGAATTTCTCAGATGGATTCGTTCATAGAGATCTGGTAGATAGAATGTGAATTTCTGATTGTAGTACTATGTATCACGACGACAATATATACTCGTTTTCCTTTATGAACGGGGATATCATTGTATCATTGTAAATGGTGAATGCAATTATTTTTAGCTTTTTACAAACTCATGCTTGTATTCAAAGCGTTTAATGTTAGCTGACGTCAATGGGCAGCCAATGTTGCTAAGGCTAAGGTAGGTTTGAGCAAATCTAGCTGCATCCGCAAGAGCGTTTTCTATGATGTGGAGGAACCCTAGAACTTCGAGCGGAAAGCGCGAGTCACTGGGTTACTGCTTACGTAACGGATTTCACACTGATTACTTGACGTTGACATGGATCGAATGCTTGCTGTTTACAAAGCTACCGTCATTAAGCATAAATCTTTATCAAGGTTAAAGTCGCTGTCAGCTCAAAGATTTTCTGGCTATATGCTCCC
>NC_087207.1:74879541-74902041 GCF_015104395.2 Macrobrachium nipponense
GAGAGAGAGAGAGAGAGAGAGAGAGAGAGAGAGAGAGAGATGAGATCGGGGCACAGGAAATACTAATACTCCCAGGAAACATAATTCAAAGAAGCACAGACGAAAACCACACATCACTGGCTGTCTTTTTTTTCATTTTGCCAACGTTTCGTAATTATGTACAGAATTACACCTCCTGGGCTGTGCATAAGAAAAGATGAAAATAATTCAAAGTACAGTCTAATAATTCATTGAAAATATAACAGTGTAAGAATGAATGTGAGTGTGTGTGTGTGTGTGTGTGTGTGCGTGTGTTTGAAAGAGGAGAGCATCTAGAGAAGTATAATAATAGTCATTGCTCTTTCACATCTCAGCTATTGAGTCCTGGATCAGCTCCTTGTCTATAAAACTTCCTTAACAGTATAGCCAATTCATACACACACCAGAAGGCTCATCTAACGTTGATTACTTTAGTACTGATGGCTTTAGTACCCTTGATTATAGGAAGTATTTATGGTGAAGTGATTTTTACTTTTAGGCTCTCACTAAATTCCAGTTATCAGACGTTTTGGTATCATTGAATTGGAGTGTTAAATTTTGTTTTATATATGCTATAAAAAAGGGATATATCTTATGATACGCCAAGAAAATTAATTCATGTTAATAAATATTATCAGGAAAGAAAATAGTGTATGTCTTTAATGGAATTTTATTCGAAAGATATCAAGGTAACCTTTTCCTTAACTTTCTTCAATGTAATTTGATATTGGTGATGTAAAAAAAAAAAAGAACTTAAATGTACTCCTTTCTACGAAACCATTAACAATGCGGTCACTTTTCAGCGAGAATGTTCTTTATGAAATCAAAAATATATTTCCATTTACCTTAACGGCTTGACCTGTCAAAGGCAGCGAGAGAATTTTATATCACAGCCAAACTACAGCTAGAGCTCAAGAAATCTAAGGCAGCAATAATCATATTTCTAAGCTATTTATTTATCCAGAGGGGGCGGGTGTGGTGTGAAATGCACAGCTTCCATAAGCAAAGAGTAAATATTATGCTTTTCATTGTGCTAAGTACAAAGCCTCGGCATATGAGATATGTGACTATCCTTAAATCACAGGTGTGCCTCTCTTGACTGCAGTAATTTTATGATGATGTTGATGATACTTATTTAGCAATGAAATAAATTAGGGGAAGACATGATGATGCAGGTACAAGTAAATAAGATAAGAGAAGGTATAAATGAAATAAGGAATATTTTCGCTTTCGGATAAAACAGCCTTGGGTATTGATATGAGAGAGGATATCATGTTTGCAATAATAATGTTATTGAAAGCGATCTTTTGCATCGACCTAATATATGGTCATAATGTTGTGCAAATCCTAGAAGTATAAGAACGAAAAATAAAAAGGTTGTTCACTTATCCCGTTATCTATTTTTAATTCTTTAACAGGGCAGCATCACCTCCCCGTCTCTCTCTCTCTCTCTCTCTCATAATTTTTTTGTATTTAAATAACAAATCAAATCGCTGTAATGTTTATTGATTCTCTCTCTCTCTCTCTCTCTCTCTCTCTCTCTCTCTCTCTCGAATTTTTATATATACATAAACGGCAGAAGTTATGTCCACTGTTTACTAAGACTCTCTCTCTCTCTCTCTCTCTCTCTCTCTCTCTCTCTCTCTCTCTCGTAATTACATAAACAGTAGATCAAGTTATGGCTGCTGTTTACTAAGACTCTCTCTCTCTCTCTCTCTCTCTCTCTCTCTCTCGTAATTACATAAACAGCAGATCAAGTTATGTCCACTGTTTACTAAGACTCTCTCTCTCTCTCTCTCTCTCGTAATTACATAAACAGCAGATCAAGTTATGTCCACTGTTTACTAAGACTCTCTCTCTCTCTCTCTCTCTCTCTCTCTCTCTCTCTCTCTCTCTCTCTCTCTAAGCAGAACGATTCGTGATATAGCATCCCAAATAAACACCCAGAGACTTATCTCAAGCTTCACGGATAAGCGACTCTCAATACGGACCTCGGAGATCGGGGGGCAAAAGGCATCTCTCTCCCTTTCATTCGGTGGTTCCCGCCTTCGAGTGCAAAGAGGTTCTCGTTTTCTTTTCCCGCGCGCGCTCCTGGAACGACCGTTTGAAGGGGGTGATTAACCGATTACTTACGGCTCGGATTGACTTGCAAATGACGTCAGAGAGATCACTCGATTGACCGAGTAGCTCGAGAACGAAGTGGTGGCGACGGAGCGGCCTTTAATGAGGTTTTCTTCTTCTCTCTCTCTCTCTCTCTCTCTCTCTCTCTCTCTCTCTCTCTCTCTCTCCGGTAAATGGAAGCCGAGTTATGTTCGCCGTTTCGACGGTTAGCTTTAAGCGAGTGACAGCGTGCGCGGAAGCAGGTGTTATCCTAATTCGTGTTTCGGATTTTGAGGAAAGGTTTTCAGTACTTCCAGTTACATACACGTACATACATACGTATATGTGCGTGTGTATATAATATATATATATATATATATATATATATATATATGATATATATATATATATATATATATATATATATATATTTTATTACTCGATAATTTTCCAATCCCAATGGTAGCAGGATTTACTTTTCAACATACATGTACGTATGAGATTCCAGAAACTGTTCAATATATTACTAGGGCGTCAAAATTTCAAAATTTCAAAGATTTCATCCTTTTTCCTCTCCATTCGGATTTTTCGTTGTGATATACATATTTCAAAATGTGCAGAAATCGAGAAATTAAGAGGGCGCTGGGGTTATGTAAATCACTTACATTTATATAGATGCATGTACATCCATGTACAATATTCATAGCAAAAGGTGCATGATAAATGGAAAAAATCTAATTCTGGCATACGTACTGGAACGAACGAATGATAGCTTGTTCATACGCAGCGCGAAAGTAATCATGTACAATAGCACACTAACCGAAATTAATAATACACTTACTTAACAAAACTGCACGTCACTTTTAGATAAAAAAAAAAAAAAAGAAACAATGCGTGATCCGACCTCCAGCTTACTTGGGCTGCATGCTAAAATCTACGGTCAATAGAGCGTTGTTTCACCGACGAGAATTGAATAAATACGTTATATTTGTTATAGTTAATTACAAATAATTGTTGTGTACTGCTTAACATACACATTATTTATTTTCGTATAGTTTCATTCTAATAAATAAATCATAAATCTCGTATCCTAAAATTCCTATATCTTTAACTCATCTCGAAAGACCTTTTTCAAAACTTTTGATGCTTTATCGTAGACCTTTCCTAACCCCCCTAACAAGAACGACAACAGCAAGAGCAACAACAAAAACAACAAATTAGATTGTAGGATTACTCCCCGAGTAAACAAAAACGTTTCATTGGACCTCTACATGCCACATCGTGTATTGTCCAATAGCAACCACATAGCTTACTTATCTTATAGGACAATCTCCCTTTAACTGGTCGTTGAAAAAATGGAATTGGTGTTGAGGAATAAAAAGCTTTCCAGGTAAAAGGTTTACAGTCTTGGCAATATTGGAAGCGATTGGATAAAATTGCAGCGGGATTTACAATGCACTTCCCTAATCTCTACTCTCGCTGCGTACACTGTTAACAGATGAGATGTGATACCTGTGTCATCGGACCTTTCTCTGAAAGGAAGTTGTCCTTTCTCACGAATTGGGATGCAATTTATCCAAAGCATATTTAAAAACTCGTTAATGACATCAAAATTAAATTAATTATCACCAGGAAATGATCACATTGGAGGTTATTGAAACCATTTATGACCAAAGTCTGGAGTAATTTCCAGTCTTTGAACTATTTAACATTACACTTAACAACACTTCAATCAACTCTTTAAAAAAAACTGCTGAAGTTAATTGGTATGGACTCTTGAGAGCAAATGTGATGAATGTGTGGAAAAATGTGTGAAAAGGTGAATATCAGAAGAGATGAAGCTATGATCGAAGACAAGCTATACGATGTTTAGAGCAAGAAGAGGAATGCTCACAAAAGGAGAGCTAGATTTTGACATTTAGCAATACAGGAAATTCTACTTTGAGGAGATATTGACTTTGCAGATGCCCAGATTAAATTTTTATATATTTATATATATCTATAATATATGATAAGATATGTTTTATAGTATCTATTATATATCTTATATATAAATATATATATAGATATATATATATATATATGTAATAATACATAATATATATAGATATATATATATATAGATATATATAGAATAAAATATATATATATATAAATATATATATATTAAATATCTTATACTATCTTTCATATAATAATAGAATATCATTACTATATATCATAATATATGATCTAGATATATATAGAGATATATATAGATAGTATATATATATATATATATAAGATATATATATATATAGAATATATAGATATACATATATATATATACTATAATAGATATATATAGATCTATTCCACCAAATATATATATATATAGATAGGATATATATATATATATATATATTATAGATCTCTATATACTAATATAAGAATAAATATAATATATTATATAAATATATATATATATACCCTTATCAAGCATATTCACTGCTTGATAAGGGTGGAAGGATGTCCACCGAAATATAATACTTAACTTTAAAACAGTGTTTTAATGGGCTTTTTATACTTGAGGTACATACATACATCCATACATACATACATACATGCATACATACATACATACATTTATTCTAATATTATGAGTTTGTTTGTATATATGTATGCATATACATATACTGCTCTATTCTATATTGAAGTTAATTTATCGAGTACCGAATAAAGAAGTATGATTAAACAGTAGAAAAATAATGGTTCTCTTAAACAGCTACAAAAACCCGTTGAAAAAATTGTTGAAAGTAGAAATTCCTCAAGTAATCCCATGGTATTTCTTTACTAAATACTATCTATAAATATATATATTTAAGAAATATTCATCCCCTTGAGAAGATCATTACCGAAAAGTACCCGTAAATCTCTTAAAGTAGCGAAATTTGTCATCTTCGGAAAATTCAGATTCCTTAGAAAAATCTCGATAAATCACACCCCACCCTTCCTTATCGGAACTCCGCAAATATTTGCAAAAGTATTCCGCCTCCGATACAAATAGTAAATCTCTCCCTCGAATGCATTTCGCTCCGATAACGGCTACATCAATTTTTCCATCCCTCGCCCTATTTTGATTCATGAAGAACTCTGATGATCATTTCCTAATTTTGGTCTGCATCCCCTCCCCCATTCCCCATGAAAAAAGAAAAGAAAAAAAGAAGGTCGGGCGAGGCAGACAGAGAGTTTTTGCAAGTGCTTTCTCTGTTGCGATGGAATGGAGTTGTTATGAGCGGTGCTAAATCTAAGGTTAGTGAAATAACCAACAACACGTAAGTAAGTAGGGGCGATAAAATAACCCGAGATAAACTGCATATTGAAAACCCTGCCTCCCTTTCCACTCGTGATGTAACAAATGATAATGCCTCGGGGAAAGGAGATATGCTCTAACCCATTATAAAGAATGATAATCCTCCATTATCTCTTATCAATAGCTCTCCCGAAATAAAAAAAAATCTTTCAAGATAGATGCCGTTGGACAGTCCGGCTGGTTTCCCCTTCATGCATGGGCAGTTACCAGACTGGGGTATGGTAGGTAGCGATTTAAAAAAAAAAAAAAAAACATTCTTCTTTGAACATGATTTGCTATCCCATGTTTTTTTTTTTTTTTTTTTTTTTTTTTTTTTTTTTTTTTAGGCACGCGCTATACCTCTGACACGGCAGCACCGCACCCTCACAGGATGGGGAGAGAAAGAGGAATAGACAAAGAGAGCGAGAACTGAGCCGAACGTGAAAGACAATTGTAAAAACTGTGCGAATCCCGAACGTTAATATGCAAGATAAACTGCGCGGCATTGCTATGCATCGAAAAGAGAAGAAGGGCGCCGCCTGAAAGGGAGAACAAAAAGTTTGTGCATAGTCAGAGACCGCGTATCCTTCGTCTGTTTTATATTCCACGGATTCACGGGCGAAATATAAACCTTTGGCGAAGTGGTGCTCGGTGCATTTACACAGAGAAAGCGTCTTGCACTGCAAATGCCGAAAGGGAATCAGATCACGGTGCTGCCTACCATAACGGGTTGGACTGTTACTTCTGGAGGACCACAAGAGGTCTGGGGGCGGAGGGGGGTTGGGGGTTGGGATGTGCTGAAGTTATTACAATACGATGTCTATTATTATCTGGAAGGTGATATGAAATTTAAAAAAAAAATAGATTCTAAATCATCGCTGGAGAACAAACTATATAAGAAAATCTTGGAATGAAAAACCTAGCTATTTTCTGTTAAACTACAGGATCGGCGTTAGGCCTTTTAGAAGAACGTATGGCGTCTACATGCTTCTGAAGAATGAAATACAAATCTCGCATTGTGATGTCTATAATAGTTTTTACTGTGCGAAAGAAAGGAAGGAACTTACTATAATATGAGGTCTATATAAATAAATAAAAATAAGTAAATAAAATAAATAAAGAAATAAATAAAAATAAATAGAAAAATAAATGAATAAAAATAATTAAATAAATATAAAATGAATAAAAATAAATAAAAATTAATAAAAATAAATAAAAATAAATAAATAAATAAAAATTAACATTTTGTGACAGACATCTTGTTTTGATGATTATTATTCAGAAGATAAAACCTGTTCATATGGAACACGGCCAAAGGGGCCATTGACTTGAAATGCAGACTTCCGGTGAATATGGAGCTCATCCGAAAGAAGTAACAGAACAGATGGAATATAAGCAACTGGAGAAAAAACAGATGGATAGGAGCTTTTTAGTATAGGAAGAGGCACGGTTGGATAGTGGACTGTCTAATTCAAGTATCTGAAGGACGAGTAAATGAGAGAGGCGTCGTAATGAAAAGCCTGGCATATTAGCATCAGGAGGATAAAATATAGGCAAATGAACTAGGAAAAATTATATTATATAACTCCTGCCCCTTCTGCATATTCGCGAACTGTAACGGAGTACAGGAACTTCCCTGAAAAAGCGGGACGCCATATCTTAAAAACTATCCATAGAATCTTCTTGAAAATAATCTCATTATGTTTCCCACACACAAATTACTCTCAGGAAATCTCATTGATCAAACCTAACCCAATCTAACTTAACCTAAGCTAAGGGCGTGGTGAATAAACCGATGCTGGCGCAAGTCTAGTATGCACCCCTGGAATTTTCATCCCGTCTGGAGGACAAAAAAAAAGGAGAAATAAAAATGGGAGGGAAGAGAAGAGGACGAGAATAGGAAGAGAAAGGAAAATTGAATGCTAGAAAAATATGTTTTATGTTATCGTCTTTTGTACAGACATATCTGCCCATTAGACTATGATAGACAAGCGTCAAGACTAAATGATTTGGAGGGTCCCTAGTCGAATAGGAGCCAATCAGAATTTCTGATTTACAGCTAGAATTTCTTTGCCATAAAGACTGAATTAGAATATTTACCTTTCCCAGATAAAAAATATATTTTTTACAATATTTCATTCATTCTAATTGCGTGCTTTATCGAGCTAACAAGTCAAGTGGCTGCGCTTCAGCTTAATGGAGTTTCAAAGTGATAATCACCACCGCTTTCAGAACAGTAAAAAGGTAACTACTCATTTACATTCAATATTATTTGTCTGCAATCTGCGACAAAAAAATATCACTGTCATATCATTTTAAAGCTGCAATGTATTATATTTATGAACGAGATTATACAGCAATGCCGCAGATTGCGATGAGAAAAGAATTTACCGAAAGTATCAGTAGTGTATCCCATAAGAATGTTGGAAATTTTACGAAGGATTTTAAATAAAACAGCTACATACTTTGCCTTCGCTTGAAGTGAAATATGAACTAACGTGCATGTGGAACAATCCAGAGTGCTAATGAACCTGCTATGCGTGCTTCTATCGAATAGAAGGGTCGTGAGTGAAAAACAGATTAGTTCAGGAAAAGCAGTAGCAAAATTAACACATCATCTATAAGTATTGAAGGTGGAATTTAGTTCACTTAACCCGATACAGACGCTTCTTTAAGGAACCCAAATAATGCGGCTATAAGTAGTCCGAAACAGTCTGCTTATAACGAGAAAAATATGCCATTTGGAAATATACTACATTAAGCACAAAGAAACGAATAAGAATATCTTAAATACGACTTTATTGCCTTTTCTTTAATACAGAAATTTTGTTTAGACAAGAAAGCAGCCACCGAAACGCCTTTTATGACCTCAGTATAATCCACTTTTTGCGCTAAAAGCCTAAATGGAACCTGTAGTTTTGGTAGCAGGTTAATTGGTGCCATTATCCTAATCTCTGTAGCGGCTGAAATGTGTATTGGAAGCTCAGATAGAGAGCCCTGTTTGAACTACTTTTTTTTTTTTTCCTTGCCACTTTAGGGAAATCATTTGCTACTAAAACTTGCGTTTCTGTGAACACTTTCCTCATTGTAAACAAGAATGTTCCCCCATCTACACGTATAAAGGGTATATATAACATTTCTTTTCTCTCTTTGACCATCATTCGCGATCAGGATTGTTCAAACAGTCTAACTAGCAATTGGCAAATTCTTCAGTTACGGTATTGAATGCACGAATTTCCTTTTATGAGATGAACGTTAATTTGCCTTGCCCCTTTGTAAGGTATTTCTCACTGCATTTAAGTTTGCGACTCCTATAGACTCAACTCAATATAAGCGTTAAACTGAATGGAATTTTTTATAGTGAACAGACAGGGAATCTTTACACATAGATAATTTTTTTTCTTTCAGCAATTGCTACTTCCTTGTTAACATACTAATAAATGGCTTTTCATTTTTCGACTATACGCTTCTATTCCCTTCATTCAAAAGGCTGAAATAACCTGTAAAAGAAGTAGCTTTCATGATTCCCAGGGAATCGCTCTGCAAAATACAGCTTCGAACTCGTTCCTTGTATTTTGAAGGGTCCAAGTTCCCATTTCCAAGAAATATATTCCCGGGTGTTCGCTCACCCCGTTATATTTTCTTCTTCCTCAGGCATAACATTAACTTACGTGACACAAGCGATTTATTTCGACCTGTTATTTTCTTGCTTGTTCTTCGGGAACGAAATATTCCTGCTCTCGGTTTTACAATTACCTTTGCAGTCTTTCGGTGAAAAGTAAAATGGATTGATATTTGACGTTGACTGTTTTCAATTATTCGTCATCAAGGTATAAACTATGAAAGAGAACCCCGAGATAGATAAACATTCTAAGACATTAACCCGCAAATAACCCATAAATATGAAATTCCTTTGGTGACTGGGTACAGCCTGGCACGTGAACCCATTTCCAAATCAGGACATAGGTTTGAATTCGGGTCTAAGTAAGAGAACTTCTGTGTGCCTGTCTGCCGCAAGCAAAGACCAGAGGCCAGGCTTCTCCAAAGCGTGTGCTGGATTTCACAAATTCGACGAGATAGGGCTTTCTCCAGATTTCATCAGTGGATTTGTGGGCGCTAAGCCGGAAGCGATGAACAAACTTGCGTGTAGGAGGAATAACAATAACTCTATGCAACATATTGCAATCTTGCATTCATCTTCGTCATTACCGAATTGGACTATTGTACCATGCCAGGTTTTTTTTTTAAATATCCATATTTAATTCCCTTCAGGTGAAAGTTATTCCCAAGGCCAAGTAAATTTAATTTGATGTGATATTTGTCGCTTGATATTTGAAAGTATGAACTTCTATTTTTGACATTAGTGATAAATTTTCATACATAAAGAAATATAATCTTGAGGCTTGAAATATGTATTTCAAGTGCTTGTGATAGAATGAAGACGTTTTATTTCACAAGGGATCAAATCCTTTTCGAATCAAAATTTAGTTATTTAAGTCATGTGGGATGTTCAAAATATCTTCGTACCAATTGAAACTGCTGAAATCTAGATAGAAGAGAAAGGCAGTGGAAATTTGGAAGACATGACCAGCTCAAAAAAATAAATAAACAAAGAAAATACAATATAAATAAATAAATAAATAGAATGAAAAACCGAGACTTTTTTTATGTGGAAGTTAAAGAGAGAGTTATACTTCGGCATATTAAAGAAACAAGAATAAAATATATTCTGAAGAGGAACACAAAGCATCGGTAAAATAGAAAAGAAATTACCTGTGATTCGCTGGTAGAAAATTAGATCCACATAATATTGCTTATGTTGAAATTCAGTATATTAAAAGATAAAATGATAAATCACTGCAAATTGCCAATAGAAGGGGAGAGTCATTGGTTAAGACTGAGTTAACGGATGAAACAAACAGAAACATTTCATCCGCTTTTGTAAAAACCGTGTAGGAATGCAATCGGGACTTGATGTATTACTGGATTATAAAGGGGAACTGGTTGTAACACTTACGGGCAAAACCTTTAGGAGAATACACAGGGTACAGCACGCTAATCTTCTGGAAGGTGAATGCGTTTAAAAGTGAAAAAAAAAAAGTATTTTTTTCCACTTTCTTCTTTCTGTTTGACAACGATTTTGGTTGTTGCTTTTATCCACAAAGGTGCACAAGGGATGCTGTTAAGAGCCACGTCGAATGACTTAAAAAAATCGATATCATAGAATTCCTCTAAATAGAGAATATATTTCATTTAAAGGTGCCAACATTTCTCTGAGATCTAAAAGTCCCATGACTACTTGGATATCCTGGAATAACTTGAGAACCTACTCCTCTGTTCTGGAAGCTGATATCAAGAACGGCCATAACGTAGGCTAATCGGGGAGAAGGCTGTGATCTCGTGAATTCCGTAGTTAAACGATAGGAATCCATAATACTGTCACATCCGACGTTGTGATTGCATTAGCAGTAACCAATCCGTTGAGTTTACAAGAGAATCTCTTATACTTCAATCAGCTGGCCAAGCTCAGAGTGCCATGGGTAAGCTTGGATTAAGAAGTTACTGAAACTGTGGGAATGGAATGGGTGACAGATATGGAAAAGAGGCCAGGAAAGAACGCATTGTAATAAGAACCGGAAAGTATTCGAGGTAGTTGCGATGAGGAATGTTTGGATTTCTTGGTCGTGGTATCTAAGAATACAGTTCCCTCCCAGGCCTTAATAGAATTTACTATGTACACAACCTTACCGTAGCTGTACATAAGCTAGGGAAGGAGATTAAGGTGTCCAGTAGATCTACCTGCTCAGTCCTCAATAGCCACTATGGTTTTCTTATGCCCCATGTAAGTGGAGAGAGGGATTGGACACTGATCATGTGAGTAAGTTCGATCCATGGGACATAGTGCAACAGTGCAATGACCTGACCTATTGTCTCTGTTGTTCACAAGCGACCTCTAAACCTTTATTCATCGTTTACTTTCTGTTATTAACAGAGAATGACACCGCTAATTTGACTTCCGAATTTCAGTTGGAAACTGGAGCAAGGAATGAGTTAGTCGAATAAAGAAACGAAGTCATTGAAAGTAGGTTAGACAACAGCATAAAAAAAATATAAAAAAAAGTTTGCACGAGGAATAAACTATGAAGCAAATTACGTCATAAATCTGAAATTCGAATTAAATCAGAAAACTTTTAAAGGTGATATAGTTTTAAACTCAAACATCACGTTTACAGAAAAAAGGGATAAGCTCGTAAACGATGTTATTTATTGCTATGGAAACGAGGGTTGTCCAACTTAAGTTCGATTGAGCTAATGATCATCTTGTCAATCATATGATATTCAGTAGAAATAGTGTTGGTTTCCAGTGCAAAAAAATATGATAAAAAATAAACTTATTAGTACTGTTTTATTTTCATGGTCATGTCTCATTAAAAGAGGGAAATAATTTTTAACATGCCCAGACTAATCATTTTGAAGTTCCTTATTTTCCATTAATCATTTCATTATATCTAAGTTGGTTATTTTATTGATTAACTTTTCCTCGGTTCCTTGAAAATGAAGTAATGGTCATTTGCTACATATTTATCCTGATTATTTTCTTGCCAGTCATTTCTTTTACATGTTTCATAAGAAATACAAAAATTATATTTTCATAAGCCCACATACCTCATTTCATTAGCTAAATTGATTGCGCCTCCACTATGTTTTGATATGAAAGTGGTAGTTTAACGCAAAACGCCTAATCATGTAACATATACTACTGTATACTTCCAGTTACATTTCAGCTTGGTTCATTTCAGACGCCTTCCTTTGGGCGGGAAACCGAAATACCAGCTATGGAGAGTTTGAAAAGTTTCCCCACTAGAGAAATTTTGAGCAGCTTTGAATAGAAGCTAAATTTGTCAGAAGTTTTCAGCAAGCCTTCACTGACGGTTCCCGTTGTATATACGGTTAATTTCTTGCCAACTACTGGCTTCATCTCACTGGAGAGAGAGAGAGAGAGAGAGAGAGAGAGAGAGAGAGAGAGAGAGAGAGAGAGAGAAATCACCTGAATCTTTACTGTATTTCTCCTTATTTGCCCTGAAACGAGTGTCTTTACCTCTATTTAATTTTGATACATTTCTTTTAAGCTTATTTAATCATTGATTGAGAGAGGACGTGATCACTAAAGCATAACTACTCAAATGATCATTTCGTTGTATAGTTATATATTTCATAGTTGTATATTTAACCAAAATGTTTTTCAGTGAAAATATACCTTTGTTATTATTATCAGCGAAATATTGAGTTGCAACTGAAAGCGTTGAAAATATTTTTGTATATGCATTACAAAATACAAATTTTATAATCATGATAACTAAAGAAATATTTAAATAAATTTGAATAAATTCTTATTTTGAATGCATTCAAAGTGTCTATTTAATGTTCACGAAATTTCTTTTTGTATTTGCACTATAGAAAGGCTTGAAATGAATGACGTATTTTTTCTCAAAAATATGTTCTACATTTTTTGTGAACTCCATCCGCTAACATGTTTATCAAAGATTTTTTTTCTGTATACTTGTTTTCATATTTCATTATAAACAAAACAAAGTTTCCTTTTGCGAGGTCTAATATTCTTAAAATATATAAGAAACTGACTTTCATGGCTGTGACAGTGGAGTAGAAACAGTATAAACTATAAATCTATAAAGTTTCACGATATCATGTTTAGTATACATAAAATTATATAGTAGCTGACCAATCCGGCATTGCCCAGAAAACGCTGAGTGACAGTCTACATGTAGGTGAGGGTAAAGGAAAGGGAAAGTGATGGGAGGGAAAAGTGGAGGGAAGGGAAAAGGGGAGGGAAGGAAGAAGGGAGAGGGGGAAGGTCTGTGTTGCAAGTTCTACTGACAGTTTACTTTTTTCATGCAAACGATCGATTACCCTCCGAGCAGTCGTGGGTGAACTGACAGGTATTACTATGGTGACTGTCTCTCCTATCCAGGTATTACTTTACTGTATTTCCCTTTTATCCAGTTATTACTCTGATGACTGTACCTTATATTCAGGCTATTCTGTTTGTTCCTTTTATCCAGGTATTACTGTAGTGACTGTCCATTTTATCCAAGTATTACTGTTGTGCCTGACATCTTTAACCAAATATTAATGCACTGTCTGTCCCTTTTATCCAGGTATTACTGTTAGGACTGACCCTCTTATCCAGGTATTACTATACTCTCTGTCCCCTGTAGGCGGGTACCACTGTACTGTCTGTCACTGTTATCCAGGTATTACTGTAGTGACTGAAAAGCATTTTCAATAATATAGTATATCTCTGGTCTCGAGTACATGAAATGGGGTATGATGAACCTAGCGTTTGTTTGCTGCATAAGTTACAATGGGATACCATGGGGTTGGGGAAGAGGAATGGGCTAGGGTACGTGTTTGAAACCTCTTCTAATATCTAAGTTGGGTCAAATGGTGGCCGCTCACCAAATTTTGTCGAGATTGGTCAAGCGGTTCGGATTTCTATATCCTACAAACATACTAACTTATAAAAAAAATTTACGCACAAACTAACACGCAGACATACAAAAGATTGAAGATTTTCATTTTGGTAAGTTTTATATGTATATATATTATATATATATAATAAAGCTTAAATGCGTTACGTTGAATAACGAAAAATATGAAGTTTTCTCTCTCCACCCTAACACTGTTCTCCCCGATATCTCTTCATATTGAATTTATCTTTCTGTCGGGATGCTGGCAATCGAGTCCAGATGATTCGATTCCATCGGCAAATCCAGAGAAATGAGTCGACGGAAGGAAAGCCCTTGATCGTATCTTCGGTGGGTCGATGGAGGCTTAATGAAACCGGAGTTCGTGAGGGCCAATTTTATTCCTCTGATCAACAGTTTTTGGGACGAAATGTTTTGTGTGCTTTAGTATGTCAATGACGAATAGGTACCGAAGGTATGGCCAGCAAAATTCAGGTTTAGCGTTAAGATTGTGCTTACATAAATTTCTACAGGCTTACGAGACTGAGAGAGTGGGAATATGAGATTTTAGTACTATTGACAGAAAATCCTCTTGAACAGTTATAAACGGCGCATATTACTCAAGATCATACTTCAGAAACTAATTCAGGCAAACGTGAACTAGGTATTCTGTTGCTGGTAAAGAGGAGAAAGGAATACTCCAAGTTATCCTTAGGCTTTTCCGCAATCCTCTCCTCTTATACCATTGGCAGCCCACGAGTTCGTTAAGCTATTAAAGGAAAGAAGAAGACTGATGTGGACGTTCGGAATAATCCCAACCAATTGCATCCTAATTCCCACAAAAGACAGTTTATAGAGTTTATTATTGAAAATCTTTTTACTACAAGGTTTCCTTTGTGTTGAACGTTTTTAATGTTTCATTTGTCATTTATAGCCAGTTTGATTCTTTTATTTATAAATGTGTACACACTCAATGCCAAAAAGCAGCAAATAAAGAGCCCTATTGACTTTTGTCATTTTCTTTTATGTCTCGTTGAGCTAAATCTAATAAAATCGCTTTTATAGAAATATGCTTCGATCATCCTCATGCGAAGACCGTTAATATTTAATGTTTATGTTCGTCAATATTCCAATGCATTTTTCGAGGATACTAATGTCATAATCATGAAACCTTTCCCTATAAATAAATCATATTACATTTGAATGGATTCTTATTCAGACTGCAGTGAATACAATTATTCATCTCATGTATGAAAAGCTTTTTGTAGGGACTTCAATGACATCATGAAAATTGCCATTTTTCTCCCAGATTTTTCTGTTTGATCTCCCGGGTGCATAATGGATTTTTTATGAGCGTCATCCAAAAAGTACTGGATTTTTTCCGTGTTTTTTTTATTGTAGTTTTATTTCAATCTTTAACTATAACATGAAAAAGTGTCATTAAATCGAAGATCGGACTTACATATATTTAAAAAACTTCTGCCATTGAGGTATTTAAAGATTGTCCTTTTTTTTTTTTAAGTTCGAGTGGGGTTTGATCAATTGTAGTTTTATTTCAATCTTTGGCTATGAACAGGAAAAAGTATTATTAAATCGAAGATTGAATTTACAGATATTTAAGAAATTCCTGCCATTAAGTGTGAAACGAAGCCAGGAAGACAGAAACCTCACAAATGCCGAAACAAAGACGTACCGCTGCACGAAATGAGACCATATATTTCTAAGAAGAAGTGAAGGACAAGACATACTTGGCACCTTCTGGGAACAATAAATCACGCAAAGATGATGTCTTTCCCCAAGATAATAAATAATGGTAAAAAGAAAGAAAGAGAGAGAAAAAAAAGAGACGGTGATTTGGACCATCTCCAACAGATTTTTTTTTTTTTTTTTTTTTTTTTTTTGTCCTCGTCAATATTTTATTTGACAAAAATAAAGAATGTGAAAATATGGATACGTTACAGACAATGCAGCTCGAATAGCTTGCTAACATTTATGGATCAATGATAAACATAGGCCATTTTACCTAATATTATTCCCTCCAGTTGTTTTACGTATTAGGATCTGATCCCTTCTGCAAATGGAAAGAATGGAATCAGCAGGACCGCCATTGATCGAATCATATGGATCTCGTGAGAGCTGCGAGAAACTATTATTCTTTCTGATCAGCTTATGAAAAAAATCGATATTCTGTCTTAATGCAAGTTTTTGTAATGCAGTAACTAAACCGTCCATTCCACGCTAGGGCCTACACGTAATGATAATTCTAAACATCGAAGGTATTAAAAGTGTCCATTCTACGTCAGGGTAATAACACGAGGAGGCTTTGGTATCCAAGTGAGTTCCATAAAATCAGGGTATGTTAACGAAGAACTATTGAGTTTCTTTTCCATTCTATGTAAAGGCTTCGGCACAGGAAGAATTCAGAACATCCACATCGGGCCTTTAGAGCCCCTTCATGCTATGTCAAGGCTTTGAGCTAACGAGGATTGAGAACATCTAAATCAGGCTCTCTTTAGAGTCCATTCATTCCATGCAAAGGTTAATACACCAGAGAACTCAGACCATCCAAATCATGGTCATTACAGCTCTTTATTTTGGGACTTTGGCAC
Source organism: Macrobrachium nipponense (assembly GCF_015104395.2). Classification (NCBI taxonomy): domain Eukaryota; kingdom Metazoa; phylum Arthropoda; class Malacostraca; order Decapoda; family Palaemonidae; genus Macrobrachium; species Macrobrachium nipponense. Next base: position 74,896,086 of record NC_087207.1, read on the forward strand.
GTGGTGAATTCAGAATATCCAGATTAGTTTATAGAGTACCTTCCATGAAAAGGTTATAACACAATGCGATTTCAGAACGATTAAATCAGGGTCCTTATTACCCTTTCATTGTATGTGAATGTTACTATACAAAGGAAAATTTAGGACATCTAAATCGAGGTTCCGTGATCCCTTCATTCTAAAATATCCAAGGTAACTTATGTCCCTTCATTCCATGTAAATGTTAGCCATCAGGTAGCACCTGGCTTAGCACTACCCTCCACAGAGAGATGTCTTCTAATTTCTGTATTTCCTGGTCAGTATTGGAAAAGGTTCTTTGCGTTGATGCACATTGTGGCTTCACTATTTATACCAGTTCCGAAATGTACTCAGGTTAATATTCCCTGCATAAAAACATCACAAACCTCATACCTTCCCACCTTTTCTTCTGACTTTCTCACTTCTAGGACAGAGAATTTCTCACGTGAGATTTCATAGACACTCTTCCGTACTTGCAGTTAAGAAACGAAAAAAATTTAGTAAGTACGAACATAAAGTGAAAGTAAGTAAAACTGACAGAAGTCTTCCTCAATGGAAATTTATTTACTTGTAAGTTCGCAACGTTATAAAAAAAATGGCAATAAGAGCCTTTGGATTCTTTTGAATAATTGCCATTACTTTTTGGAAGTTATCTTTCCACTTAATCCTTCCTAGCAGTGATGAAAGCATTTCCAATAACGATAATGGACCGCCAAATCATCTTGCAAAAGAACGTTTAAAGAAGAAATGAAATTTATAGCCTATTTGTGTTTTGATTGGTCGACATATTTAAAATGGATACTCTGTTGGACAGCAGCATGGGCTTCCAAAATAGTACGATTCTTTTCAGTTTATGAAATCATAAACTTATTAAAATCATCAACTAAAATTAATCATGACGTTCTGGTCAGGCAAGACATTTATGCAATGCGAGTGAGGTTTTATTAGTTATGAAATATTATAACATTAATTTCGGTTCATTTATGACTCTTTCAGGCCGTAAGATAGTAATTAACTGCATTTCATACCAAACCAGAAGTAAAAGCAAACTTATATACAGGTGAGGCTTAGATATCTCATTTTTGAGCAGCCATAGGGAGCAACCGTAGTGACAGAGGGCTACCATTGTAATCACTAGGCCTACTTATAATACTGATGAGTCATTCACATAAGAAGAAAAATAGTGGAAAACACGTAGAACTCAAGGTTTTTAGGAGATATTTTTTGACACTTGACTTGAAAGCTCCAGGGGATAACAAAGAGAACCTTGGTTAAACTTGAATAAAACAGGGAAACAGCAAATGAAAAGCCATAGCCTTAAATGTCTGTTGACAAATAAACGGTAAACCAATAGGGGAAGGGGCGAAATATTCTCATAAATCAATGGAGAGGGTAAGGGGCGGGCGACGAAATATTCTGAGAAAAAAGATTTTCAGCTTCATTGTCTCTCTTGGTTGACTGAGTCTGTGGTCTACATCGGGCCTACCCTCCCCTTCAAAACCCTGGCACAAGGGCCAGCCAACGCTGGCACGAAACCAGAGTAATCTAAATACAATAATAGTAATTTAATCAGGATAGGAGTGAGGAATCTTAACGTTTCCTAGATTGCCGTGTCCTGACCTAACCAGACATAACAATTCTAACTCAACTTAGGGCGCCGTGCCCTGACCTTGTTGGGGGGGAGGGGACTTCGTCCCCTCTTGACCCCACCTAAGTAATATTAAATATTCATGTCTTCCTTCTGCACTTACTACTCATCAGTACTATTAATCACATGTTTCAATTCTTGTATTTCTCACGCTGATCAAGTCTGTATAGATTAATCATAATTTTTATAAGATACAGATATTTTAACATTATATTAATGGCATAACATTCTACTAGAATTTTCGCAGACATAAGCAGTTTTTACTAAATGGATTTGTCGTTTTTATACTTCAGTTCTTATGGCTTTTTACGGTAACCATTGGCAATAAGACCCACAAAACAAATAAAATTCGTTTCCAAGCACCTTCTGCTTGCAAGACAATCGGGACCTGGAGCATTTTGTCCTAAATCGTCAGCTTCATATTCATACAAATGATTCAACTCTGCGCCCGTTCGCATGAGAAGCATTCCAGTTTTTCGGTGAGAGTATTCAGTGAGAAGATTATCGCAACGAAAAATTGTCAGGAGAGAGTCACCGAATTTATCTCTTCTTCAAAGGCTTATTTATTTTTCCCACAACGATAAACGAGTAAACATCTTATAAAAACATGGCAGCTCTGTTGGTTGAAGCACTTGTGTACATAGTGAAAGAATATAGGCCTTTGATGGTACAGCAGAGAGAGAGAGAGAGAGAGAGAGAGAGAGAGAGAGAGAGAGAGAGAGAGAGAGGGCATGTAGCTAAAATAAGACAGAGACAGACAAACGAGAACCCGGGGAATCCAGGCCAAATAGTCTCACAAAAGGATCACCCGTGTATGAAATGGGGGCAAGAAGGGAAACAAGAGAATAGGTGAACTGAAGAAGACGGAGAATGAAGAGAAATAAAATGATGCAGGGGAAAAGGAGAGGCGGTGAATAAACCTCTAGACTTGGTGGCGTATGTGAGTGTAGTACCTACATACAGTATAATACATTATATATATATAATATATATATATTAATATATGTAGTATATTATATATATAATTATATATATTATATATATATATATATATATAATATATATAAGAGAGAGAGAGTAGATAGATAGAGAGATAGATAGAGAAACAAATAGAGAGGTGTATGGATATAGATATGAGATTTTTATCACTATGTCAATATAAAATACAAATACATTTTATACATATACATATGTATATATATATATATATATATATATATATATATATATATATATATATATATATATATATAGATAGTACATGTACCTATACATACATATACCAGAGGGTTTCATACTCTCAATCACTTCTTTTCTTTTAAAAAGGGCATCATGAAGTCGCTTTCCAAATCCTGCTATACATCCACTTCATCTCTTTTTTACCCAACGGTAGAAATCCTTATGAATGAGTATCTTTGTAAAAGTGAAGTATCATTCTGACAGGTACAATCAATCTCAAACTGTATAAATAATTACATACACACACATATATAAATATATATATATATATATATATATATACATATATTAGAGAGAGAGAGAGAGAGAGAGAGAGAGAGAGAGAGAGAGAGAGAGAGAGAGAGAGAGAGAACGTCTCTTCTTTCCTCTCTCCGAGCAAGGCAAAGTTGAAGTACCGGAGGCTGGAGGTAGCTATGTGTGCAGAGCTGATTTTGTTGTTAGAGATTACATGCCCCAGCGTTCTTAAATGGCTTCGACATATATACTTGAATAAATCCCGAGCAGGAGCGAAGCACTACCTCCTTTTAAAGAGACCGAGCGAGATAAAAGAAAAAAAAAATTACCATTGTATCCTTTTGGTCGTTCGAAATGAATTTATACCTGCTCGTGGTTGTACCTGAGAGAGACAGACAGACAGACAGACATAATGTACCACAGGAAATGTTTATGAATTCGAAGAGTAAGGAATCAGCTGTTCAGCCAAAGAGTTTCAAAAGTATTGGTTCTTATTTTTTGTCCTCGTTTCTGATGGTTTTCGTGAAGTCAAAATCAGTGTGCCGTTTAGCTCCCAACAGAAAATGTGACTAATGTAATAAATATAATGATAAAAAAAAGATTGATTAGACTAAAAAAATCTAATCATTTGTGGCTATTCATGAGGGCTACTTCTGGTGAAATATTGTTGAAGATATAATATATCTGACATTGAGTGGTAATGAAGGTATCATTATTAACATGGCAGTGAGAGTTTTATTTATAGCAGAACTCTTTCGCAAAATTCATTCAATTTTTCTCTTTGCAGGAGGTGCTTCTTTCTGGCTCAGTTCTGTATCTGTAGCCTTTTATAAGCAATTTTGTAAGTATCTGTTATGCGTTGAATATAGTAGTCTCTTTTATATATATTTAATGGTGACTGAACGTAACAGATGTAGAATGCAAAAAAGGAATTTAAAATGTTATCGGTTTGTAGCCTGGAAATATACTTATCCAGGCTTGAGTACGTGCATGCCCTTACGCTGTTTATACTATAATATATATATATATATATATATATATATATATATATACATATATATATATATATATATATATATATATATATATATATATATATATACATACATACATACATAATACGCTCGCACACAAAAATATATAAATATATACACCCATATATATACAAGCGTTTGTGTGTGGTCGTGTGTTTATAAAAAAAAGATGAAAGACATAATGCGCTTTTTAAACTGCAATGTATAAACAACAAAATGAGCCTGAGTTCGTTTATCCGTAGTTATTAGGGATATGCTCAAACGCCTTAGTTATTTTTTATCTTTGACGGGAACATTGAAATAGATACAAAGTCATTCGTGGTGCATATATTAATTGTGCCTCCGATGAGAAATGGGAGTGAACGATTCAGTTGACACCTGGACTTGATCAGTACGTGATGCAGTCGCGAAGTAGACCGGGGCTAGTTGGCAACAGGGGTAAGTTGGCACACTCAAAATAACTTTAAAGTTTACCAATAGATTGCTCTGATACATATACTGTGTAATTGCCATATGGTTCCTCAGATACCAGCAAAATTCTATAGAGATAGAAGGTAGGAGCTCGAATTTATGAGACATTTTGATTTTGATGGTAGTAAGTAAATTTTTTTTATCTTTCTGTTATTTGCATGGTTTTCCTTATGGTTTAAAGATTCCATACCACTAAAATTAATAATTTAAGGCTTCTTGGTGTGGACTGGTAAGTGTTTATGTACCAAATGGTAGGGATGACTTCAAGATGGCTAAAAAAAAAAAAATTGGGTAAGTTGGCACATGTGCAGACTTGCCTCACGTCATTTGATAACAATAGTAAGCCTATTTATTTATATAATTTACGTTTTTGGGTTTTTGGAAGGAGAATGAGATTAGTGTCCTATCATTTCCTCCAAATTGCTCTCACAAGTTGCAGCCCGTGGATGTTAGTGTTTATAGACCTCTGAAGAAATGTGTTAACAGAGCATGTAATCCAGGATCAAGTATGCTCTTCTGTGACATTCCTGGTATAGTTTCCTTGGCTTTAAATCTAGCTGTCACTTATTCTGATTTTAATGGGTTAAATATTGCTGGAATTTCACCTTTGAATACAGACTATTTCAAGATTCTGATTTTACGGGTGCGTATGTAACAGATCGAGAGATGTCCGAAAAGACACATGGGCTTCAGATCAGTCATCAGCGTGATACAGAGTCTTTTAACAATATGACAGACAACAATGGAATGAAAAAAGTGCTTGATGGAGAAGTCAAAAGTAAGTTGATCGCTTTGGAAGAGTAACTGGGAAGAAAGCGACTTCATTTGTAGAACTGAGACCATTGCCTAAAATAGATGCCAGAAAGGGACAATTCATTCAATAGGAGGAAACGTCATTCTGCTATTCCAGCTGACACACCAGTGAAAAAAATAAAACTCTTGAAAAAAGTTCAATGAAAAAACGCCAAAGACGAAAAGAATCCTCTTTCGCATGAAGAAGAAGAAGAAAAAAAAAAGCAAGGTATTTTTACAGAAACCATCCGCACGGACTGCAAGGAACGTAACCGCGGATACGACATCCACTAGGGATTGGGGGCCGTCCAATGTATTCCGCCGTGTTTAGTACTGGCTCCTGGGGGGTTAATTTCAGTCGTCCGAATAAATATTACTTAAAATTCTTGTTCAGTAGGTAAAACTACATAGAAAAACCGCAACTGCCATAGTCTAGGCCGCCGCGGATAAGTACCCTAGATCTACCAAAAGAAACACCATTCCCAGAGTTGAATTATCAGTGTGTCAACTTACCCCAGAA
>NC_087207.1:74904541-74909541 GCF_015104395.2 Macrobrachium nipponense
TGTACTTCTTGTATGTTGCATAAAACATCTTTTTTTTTTCAAATCAAAAGTACATAAATCTTTAATTATTTTTTTAAGTTCGGATTTGAGTTCTACAAGACTTGCCTCATGCACCACAGATGATATGGAACTGACTGACATTTTCAGTGAGGAGGAGGAGAGCAGCTTCCCAAATGAAAAATTTGCGAAATGAAAAATATGGCAATCATTCCCCGTCAGCCACGAAGACTTCAACTTCGGGAAAGACGCAGATAAACTAGATCGCATCGAGACAATCCCGGGAGCCTGACGGGAGAGAAGGAAAAACCCTTACTAAGATCTCCCATGATTTATGTGCTACGCTGAATGACACTTCCAAGACCGAACGCATGGATCTGTATAAGAAGAATCTGTGATCTGTGTTGTCTGCTGACGAGGAACTTTTATGACCCCCGATGTATTATAGAGACAAAATTTACTGCTGGCTGAATGTTTTCAGTTAATCTCCGTCGACGTTCGGGCGCTCTCGCTCCCTACGAAATTAAACTGGGTTCATATATCATCTATATTTCTGTACGGCGTACTTTAGCCTTGATAGGATAGGTGTGTCCCAATTCTTTGTCGTAGCTGGTCTGTTTTACAAGGGAAGAGAGAGAGAGAGAGAGAGAGAGAGAGAGAGAGAGAGAGAGAGAGAGCTTTACAATAACCGATCCTGAGCCTTTACAGAAAGACTAGATTCTCCCTCCTTGAAACCCTGATTTTATTATATTGACATTGCTTTGACGCGTTATCCATAATGTTTTAATTTCATTTTCACTCTCTAACCTATCATTTCACATCCTATGATATACAAATTTGATTATTTAAGGATGATCGCCTAACGCTGTCTCGAATTCGTTCTTGGTACTTTTATTAATGAAATTCAAGCTCTGGAATGTGGCTCGAAATGGATGTCCTTCTTATATTGATAAGCCTCGTACTAATCTACTATTTAACTTTGTGAATTTGAAGATTTAATTTCTGAATATGATTATTTTTCGTAATAAAGTCTCCCCGTTAAATGCGTACAACTAGCTATAACGATAACAGGATAAAATGTGAGAGAGAGAGAGAGAGAGAGAGAGAGAGAGAGAGAGAGAGAGAGAGAGAGAGAGCTTGACCTAGTCTTTGAAATTGCAATTAAGAATCTAACGTTTGTTTTCAGTATTTTCTATTTATTCCCTTATTTCAAACAATAAACAAAAAAACTTGAGTAAATGCTTATGTAAATCTGGTAACACGGGTAGTGTTCACTACTAAAGTTAGACCAGACTCAATAACGAAGAACCTCAGATATAAGCTTACTATACAACAGAAATATATATATTACATTATCGGTTTGGAGATATAAATCCCACGTGAGAACATATGTTCATGTATGAATCGCCGTCATCACAATATTTACATAAACAATTGCAAAACTAAGATACACGACAGTATAAGTTATCCGTTAGTTACCAGTTCTAGTAAAGCTGGCTTGGCATTGTTGATTCATCAGTGTGTTGTGTGTGTGTTTATGTGTGTGTGTGTGTGTGAGTTTATGTGTGTGTGTGTGTGATGTGATTGATTATTTAAATCTGCCTCAAAGTGAACTTTCAAAGATCTGTTACTAGATTTGTAATGAAAAACTCTTGAGAGTTTGCTATAGATCCGCGTCCAGATATATGTCCAGGATTTGTTATTCAAATTTCGTTACATTTGCAAGAAAATGGTTTTCGGGTATTTTGTTGATTTACATAAAAGTGCTGGCAACATCTTCATGGTAAAAAATTAGCTATATATGTCCCATATCTATGGCTGAATCTTATTAATATACGACTCATCCGCAAGGATTTTTTAAGTGAAGTATTTGCAATAAAATCATCTTTTTGAAATCCATTCAAATCATTAACGTCAACCAGGCAGAACTAGAAAAAAAAAAACATATCCTGGTCTGTCAAAAGCAATTATGATTTTTACCTGTCACGTCTAAATCTCTGATACTCGATCAAAACTCTAAATTATCGGGGTTGCCAAAATAAAAAATTATAAAAAAAATAAAAATAAATAAAAATTAAATCAAATTAGAAGAGAACTTTGATAAATTGTCATCACATTGACGCCAGACTCAACGCAGATCAGCGCCGGTGTCATCGATTTTTATATGAAAATAGTTCATCAGTGAAATTAACAATTCGATGTAGAATAGGATGTCATAACAGAATTTTCCATAAACGGGAGTGAGTAACGGTTATCATCCCTTTTTTTTTTTTTTTTTTTTAACGGTATGATGCTAACATTAGCGTTCCAATTAACTCTTCAGAGTGAAGCCTGTGTTGGGATGGGGTTATGGGTGGGTTGGTTGGGGTAGGGGGGATAGGGGCGCCTCAATTTTTTTACTCTGATAGAGGACTTTATTTAATAATGTTCCCAGCCCAAACGATGTGGTAACGAAACAGCTTTCATAGTCAAATAATATTTCAACTGTCCGGTTACCTTGGGAACAGACAACTGTCTTGTTTTAAATAAAAAAGTAGTATCTGTTTGAATGCCCCTAGGTTGCGCTCGTTTGTTATGGATGGGTGAATGTATCTTTCACGGTAGGATGAACAAGAAATTTTATATTGGCAGGGTTATGTAATTTTTTTATATAAGCAACTATATCTAAGCACGTCATCCAACATTGTTTATCTAGATCGCAGTATGAAACGGATTTATTTACGCTTCAGTGCCTTTGATTGGATCTTGTATAAGTTTCTTGTAAATAATCTTCAGCAGATTGTTATCACAAATTTATCCTCTATTCTATTTATTAAAGAATATTGCCACTTTTGTCATCTTTCTCCATTGTCTTTAGTGGTGAATATAGGAGTGAGGCCTAGTGTCTTTGGGAAGGAAGATGAGTAAGTAATCTTGCAAAGACAGGCCTATTATGTTGGAGTTGATATTGCTTAAAATATCTGATGAAAAGGTAACTTATATAGATATTTCATGTTGAATGAAAGTGCCTTCGGCGTGAATGAGTTAGATAAAAAAAAATGTAATATATTTTTTTTTCTCTCTCTCTCTCACACACACACACACACACTTATACAAGGATATCAATCCATTCCTTTAATGGATTCCATGTCTCTTCATTTAAAATTCTCCCCTCCCCCTTCTCAATCTCTCACTCTCTTTCTTCCCCTGCCCCACCACTTCTTCTCTCTCTCTCTCTCTCTCTCTCTCTCTCTCTCTCTCTCTCTCTTTCAGAGAAATCCACACAAAGACAAAGAGGGAGCAGGAGAGAAGAATTCTCATCCTGTAAACAACCAAGCGAGAGACCATGACCTTTGATCTTGGAGTTTTCATTCCCTTTTTCATTCCAGTGTAGATTCCGAGAGGGTGAGCAACAGTCGTAGATTCGTAAACATCCATTCAAGAAGCATCACGACTAAGATTTTCCAAGGTTGGTGCAGTCCCTTATTAATGTTACGTATCACAGGGCTTGAATGTGAATTGATTCTTGCGAGTTTTCTGCTTCTCCGTGTTTTCTTGGTTAAATTGGAAAAGTAGACACCCAATAGCACGTCAAAAACAATCCACCGTTCTTCAGGTTATTTGGTTATAGTTTCATGGAGGATGTTGGTGGAAAACATCGGCAGGTACTGACTGGCACAAACTAGGATAATGAAAAAGAAAGTGGGACTACGTTTCATTTGTTTCCACATATCAAATGCCATTGGTTAGGATGCGTCTGGAAAGATCGATGAAGGAATATGTAGCTTCCTTCGTGATCCAAGTAAAACTAACAATGAGAAATTCATATGAACAGCTTGGAAAATGCTGCGACCGAGATGATGACTGCAGGTAAAGAGGGCTGTATTTTCAACAAAAAATCCATTTGCAATAATCGAGTTAATTGTGCATTAATCGGAGCGCTAAGTAGAGCATGTGCCTATGGAATGTTAGTCACATGCTCCAGGTAGATGGTGGTATGCTAATTACTTTGATCTCTTTGCCAAAAGAAAACTAATAGATCATTGTGGACAAGCCTTGTCCATGTTACCTTAAATCGTCTTGGATTGATTAATTTGTTAAGTATATTTGAATCAGACAATGGAGAGCTCACAGTGGTCCAAGATATATCAGTCATCATCATCATCATCATCAAGGTTTTTTCTGAAGAGTTTTCCTATATGAGGTTCTCTTCACTCTCTTTTGTCATTTTGTATTTTCCTCCTGACCTCACCTTAACTCTGGGTCTTCATCTGTACCCTTTTTCAGGATATCCAGAGCATCCGTTTGGACTTTAGTTATCCACTTAACCACTTTCCCATTACATGCCCAAACCATCTCGGCATAAATCTATCTCAATAGTTTTTTTTTTTTTTTTCACCTGACATTAGCCACACTCTTCCACTTCCTTATTTGTGATACAATCTTCCCACTCAACTCAGCCATGTGGTTTACTAGCAAATTGTTCAGAACACGAGAGTGACAGAAAATGGTTGCCTCCTCTTAGATTTGCCCGACAGCCACAAATTGGCCATCTACTTCCCTCTCTTCTCCAACGGCTCTATTTCCAATTGATGTTTTGTAATCTCGAGCCTATCTGGTGACACCATAAATTCCATTTGGCGCCCAGGACTGGGTTAACCAACACCTTCCTCACATTAACAACCTGGCCACCCTCCAGAATGTAGTTTTTTTTTTTTTTTTTTTTTTGCTTCCCTTCTGCTCACGGTAAAATGTGTTTTGCCTACGTTTCTTTCCAATCGTCTCCTTTGCATTTTGCTCTTTTGGAAATTTCCACGACCTCTTTTTTTCCACCTTCTGCTGTTAACACTAGGTCAGCTGTATGAACCAGCTTCCAAGGGTCTTCTTTCTTGCATACCTTTGTCCTTTGTAGCTTCCTCAATTACCATAATAGATAGCAAAGGGCTCAGGTTTCTCCTTTGATGTGAACATCAATATTTATGTTAAAATTTTACTTATATCCCTGACGCTGTTTTCGCTCCAGG
>NC_087207.1:74914541-74919541 GCF_015104395.2 Macrobrachium nipponense
CTCTCTCTCTCTCTCTCTCTCTCTCTCTCTCCATCCTCCGTTAGGATTATTGACTGGCGTACGGCTGTTAGTATCTGTGTCATCATATAAGTTTTATTGACAGGTCAAGTGAGTTTACTTTCGAAATATTAAAAGGACTGAATCTTGGCCAGACAGTTTATTGATTTGCTGATATTGCAAATATCGTTTAGTAAAGAATTCAGTCAATATTGCATTCCCTGACAGTGTACTTTGCATGTCATTTCTTTCATTTCGTCAGGTCTTAAAATCGTTCAAAGAGTTTTGCGAGGCTTTTCTTAAAATTCTTAGTTTAGTTTATTTTGTTGTGGATCCGATGTGATATTCATTACGCTTTGATACGCTTAGTACACGCGTGAAAAGGAAAAAATACTGAATTTCTTTCTATATAAAAGTAATGTGTTTCATATTTTGATGATCATCTCTGTACTAAAAAGTAGAATTTTAACCAAAGAAGATAACTACTAAAGAATAAGTAAATCTTGGAAATATATATATATATTTTTTTTTATCAAAATAACTTGAAAATATACAAGAAAGCACCCAAAGGTGATGAAGACAAGTCTAATGAAAAAAATATGAACATATCCCACCTGAATTTACAAAGAGTATTTTTGACATCATCTTCGGATGTTCAAGACACTGCAAACCCAGTTTTGTGGTTGCCAGATGTCATGATGCTGCGAAGTTGGGAAAACAACGTTACGAAGACTTTTGATCCTTGAATTACGACAAAGAAAAGTTCATTAGTAACCATGCCATGATGATACGTTTCCAGCAACTACTGGTAGCAGTCATTCCCGCTTTTACAGCAAACACTGATAGCAGTCATTTCTACGTTTCCAGCGAATACTGGTAGCAGTTACATCCGCGTTTCCAGTGAATACTGGTAGCAGTTACATCCGCGTTTCCAGTGAATACTGGTAGCAGTTACATCCGCGTTTCCAGCAAATACTGGTAGCAGTTATATCCGCGTTTCCAGCAAATACTGGTAGCAGTTACATCCGCGTTTCCAGAAAATACTGGTAGCAGTTACATCCGTGTTTCGATCAAATAATGGTAGCAGTTACATCCGTGTTTCCAGCAAATACTGGTAGCAGTTACATCCGCGTTTCCAGCAAATAATGGTAGCAGTTACATCCGCGTTTCCAGCAAATACTGGTAACAGTTACATCCACATTTCCAGCAAATACTGGTAATAGTTACATCTGCGTATCCATCAAATGATGGTAGCAGTTCCATGCGCGTTTCCAGCAAATACTGGTAACAGTTACATCCGCGTTTCCAGCAAATACAGGTAACAGTTACATCCGCGTTTCCAGCAAATACTGGTAACAGTTACATCCGCGTTTCCAGCAAATACTGGTAACTGTTACATCCGCACGTTTCCATCAAATGATGGTAGCAGTTACATCCGCGTTTCCAGCAAATACTAGTAACAGTTACATCCGTGTTTCCAGCAAATACTGGTAACAGTTACATCCACGTTTCCATCAAATGATGGTAACAGTTACATCAGCGTTTCCAGCAAATAATGGTAACAGTTACATCCGCGTTTCCATCAAATGATGGTAGCAGTTACATCCGCGTTTCCAGCAAATACTAGTAACAGTTACATCCGCGTTTCCAGCAAATACTGGTAACAGTTACATCCACGTTTCCATCAAATGCTGGTAACAGTTACATCCGCGTTTCCAGCAAATACTGTAACAGTTACATCCACGTTTCCATCAAATACAGGTAACAGTTACATCCGCGTTTCCAGCAAATACTGGTAACAGTTACATCCACGTTTCCATCAAATGATGGTAACAGTTACATCCGCGTTTCCATCAAATGATGGTAGCAGTTACATCCGCGTTTCCATCAATTACTGGTAGCAGTTACATCGGCGTTTCCAGCAAATAATGGTAGCATCTACATCCACGTTTCCAGCAAATACTGGTAACAGTTACAGCCACGTTTCCATCAAATGATGGTAACAGTTACATCCGCGTTTCCATCAATTACTGGTAGCAGTTACATCGGCGTTTCCAGCAAATAATGGTAGCATCTACATCCACGTTTCCAGCAAATACTGGTAACAGTTACAGCCACGTTTCCATCAAATGATGGTAACAGTTACATCCGCGTTTCCATCAAATGATGGTAGCAGTTACATCCGCGGTTCCATCAAATACTGGTAACAGTTACATCCGCGTTTCCAGCAAATACTGGTAACAGTTACATCCACGTTTCCAGCAAATAATGGTAGCATCTACATCCACGTTTCCAGCAAATACTGGTAACAGTTACATCCACGTTTCCATCAAATGATGGTAACAGTTACATCCGCGTTTCCATCAAATGATGGTAGCAGTTACATCCGCGTTTCCATCAAATACTGGTAACAGTTACATCCGCGTTTCCAGCAAATACTGGTAACAGTTACATCCACGTTTCCAGCAAATACTGGTAGCAATTACATCCGCGTTTCCAGCAAATACTGGTAACAGTTACAGCCACGTTTCCAGCAAAATACTGGTAAAACAGTTACAATCCGCGTTTCCATCAAATAATCGTAGCAATTTACATCCGCGTTTCCATCAAATAATGGTAGCAGTTACATCCGCGTTTCCATCAAATAATGGTAGCAGTTACATCCGCGTTTCCATCAAATGATGGTAGCAGTTACATCCGCATTTCCATCAAATAATGGTAGCAGTTACATCCGCGTTTCCATCAAATGATGGTAGCAGTTACATCCGCGTTTCCAGCAAATAATGGTAGCAGTTACATCCGCGTTTCCAGCAAGTACTGGTAGCAGTTACATCCGCATTTCTATCAAATAATTGTAGCAGTTACTCGAGTTTTTTCCAGCAAATAATAGTGCAGTACTCTGCGTTTAAAAAAAAAAAAAATCAAATAATTGGTAGCAGTTTTTACATCCGCGTTTCCACAAATAATTGTACATTACATCCGCGTTTCCATCAAATAATTTTTAGCAGTTACATCCGCGTTTCCAGCCAAATATAGAGCAGTTTACATTGCGTTTCAGCAAATATGTACAGTACATCCGCGGTTTCCAGCAATAATGGTAGCAGCATTTTCCACCCAGCAATACAGGTAGCAGTTACATCGGCGTTCCAGCAATTACTTGGTAGCAATTATCCTTGTTTCCATCAAAAAATGGTAGCAGGTTACATCCCAGTTTCCAGCAATATAGTAGCAGTTACTCTGCGTTTTCCCGCAAATAATTGTGCAGTTTTACATCCGCGTTTTCCCCAGCAAATAATGGTATCGTTACAATCTTGCGTTTCCGAAAGCAAGTACGGTAGCAGTTACATCTGCGTTTCCAGCAATTACTGGTAAGCAGTTCCATCCGTGGTTTCCACCACTTCCAAAAAAATTGTTTTGAGCCAGGTTACAAATCCCGCGTTTCCGGCAAATCTGGGTAGCAGTTACATCCGTCGTTTCCAGCAATTGCTGTACCAGTTACATCCGCGTTTCCAGCAAATAATGGTAGCAGTTACATCCGCGTTTCCATCAAATGATGGTAGCAGTTACATCCGCGTTTCCAGCAAATAATGGTAGCAGTTAAATCCACGTTTCCAGCAAATACTGGTAGTAGTTACATCCGCGTTTCCAGCAAATACTGGTAGCAGTTACATCCGCGTTTCCAGCAATTACTGGTAGCAGTTACATCTGCGTTTCCAGCAAATACTGGTAGCAGTTACATCTGCGTTTCCATCAAATAATTGTAGTAGTTACATCCCCGTTTCCAGCAAATACTGGTAGCAGTTATATCCGCGTTTCCAGCAAATACTGGTAGCAATTACATCCGCGTTTCCAGCAATCACTGGTAGCAGTTACATCCGCGTTTCCATCAAATAATGGTAGCAGTTACATCAGCGTTTCCGGCAAATACTGGTAGCAGTTACATCCGCGTTTCCAGCAAATACTGGTAGCAGTTACATCCGCGTTTCCAGCAAATAATGGTAGCAGTTACATCCGCGTTTCCAGCAAATAATGGTAGCAGTTACATCCGCGTTTCCAGCAAATAATTGTACAGTTAAATCCCCGCGTATCCCGACAAATAATGGAAGGCCAGTTACATCCGCGGTTTCCGGCAAATAACTGGTATAGTTACATTTCCACTTTTCCAGCAATTACTGGTAGCAGTTACATCCGCTTTCCAAGCCAAATACTGATAGCAGTTCATCCGTTTCAGCAAATAATTGGTAAGCAGTTGGCATCCCGTGTTTTCCAGCAAATAATGGTACAGTTTTAACATCTGCGTTTCCGCAAATAATGGTAAAGCAGGTTTAAATCCGCGTATCCAGCAAATAATGGTAGCAGTTACATCTGCGTTTCCAGCAAATACTGGTAGCAGTTACATCCGCGTTTCCATCAAATAATGGTAGCATTCATCGCGTTTTCCCAAGCAAATACCTTGTAGCATTTACATCGCGTTTCCATCAAATAATGGTAGCAATTACATCTGCCGTTTCCCAGCAAATACTTGTAGCAGTTTACATCCTGCGTTTCCAGCAAATAATGGTAGCCGTTACATCCCGCGTTTCCAATCAAATAATGGTAGGCAATTACATCCGCGTTTCCCTCAAATAATGGTATCAGTTAATCCGAAGTTTCCAGCAAAATACTGGGTAACAGTTACATCCGCGTTTGCAGCAAAATCATGGTAGCAGTTACATCCGCATTTCAGCAAATAAAAACTGGTAGCAGTTTACAAATCCGCGTTATCAGCAAATACTGGGTAGCAGTTACATCCGTTTCCTCAAATATGGTACATTTACATCGCGGTCAGCAAATAATGGTAGCAGTTACTCCGCTTTCATCAATAAATGGTAGCAGTTACTCCTGCGTTTTCAATCATTATGTAATGCATTACATCCGCGTTTCCAGCAAATAATGTAGCGTTACATTTTTCCTGGTCATTCATGTCGCAGTTATCCGCGTTTTTTCCAGCAAATAATGTAGCA
>NC_087207.1:74924541-74939541 GCF_015104395.2 Macrobrachium nipponense
GACAAACGTAGACAACTAATCAACTAATCACACGCACATCTAAAACAGGTTGAATGCAAGTCATGTGGGTTTATGATATGTTTTACCGTAGTGTGGATGCAGTCTTAGAAACATCTTCAATACTGAACTCACTTCCTTGATTTTAAACCTTGAAGGGTTAATGTAACTTTAAAGGCAAAGCAATATTCGGATGAGTAACGCCAAGAGAGGCTAATAAAAACTTAACATCTTTAGATGGGTCATCATATTTGTATTTCATTAAAGTTGACGCTCTGTTGTTACGTTTGTTATAGACTCTTGTTCTGCCGGAATTCAAGTATAGAAGCGTGTTATAACATATGTGAAAATCTTGAAGTCACGTTGTCGATGAAGACTTATGCAATAAAGGTAACTTTTTTTTGTTCAGAATAAAATCTGTTTAGCTTTCTTTTTTTTCTCTATTTCTGTTGTACCCTTTTAGTTTTCTGTAAAACAAGACTACTGAGACTGCTATATGTCTCTCCGTCCGCACTTTATCTGTCCGCCCTCAGGTCTTAAAAAATAGTGTGGTTAGAGGGCTGCAAATTGGTATGTTGATCATCCACCCTCCAATCATCAAACATACCGAATTGCAGCCCTCTAGCCTCAGTAGTTTTGATTTTATTTAAGGTTCATGTTAGCCATGATCATGCGTCTGGCATCGCTGTAGGTGCCTACAACACAACCTACCACCGGACCGTGGCTAAACTTTTCATGGGTCGTGGCTCAGAGTTTCATACAACATTATACGTTGTACAGAAAACTCGATTGCGCTTTAGAAATTTTTGCGTAATCTTTAATTGTTTTCTTTTGTTTCTTTATTTTTCACTTTACGTCGTTGCTGTTTCGTCTACTTTCTTCTTATTTTGTCGTTTCTTTTCATCATAAACTGTTGCTATTTTTTCCCTTCATTGAAAGAACGTCAGCTCTCTGTATAAAATGCACTTTCTAATAACTGACCTCATTTCTTTTGGAACAGGAATAAACTCTCATTGAGCCTTTGGTATAAACTTCTGAGAATCCTTAAGCGGATTTTTGTCAATTTGAGAAAACAGAAGATAAACGAAAAATATAAAGGAATAGAAAAAAAATAATTAGGGGACCCAGTAGGGAAATCGTCTTAGCCATTCATTCCTCTCTGAAAAGGATGCTATAAGGATTCAACTTCGAAAAGAGGTTTTGTTATAGGGCTGCATTCCTTCCATTGAAATTAATAGAATGTCTTAATAGTATACTCTCATTTTAAAAAGAAGTCAGGAACAAATTAATCAAGATAAATATGAACTCTTATATATATATATATATATATATATATATATATATATATATATATATATATATATATATATATATATAGTATATATATATATATATATATATATATATATATATATATATATATATATATATATATATATATATATATATATATATATATATATAAATAAGGTCTTTTGACACGAAGGAAAAAAATGAAAAAAGCGAGATAGGACCGAAAGTACTCGGCTATCTCGCTTTTTCATTTTTTTCCTTCGGGGAGGGGCAAAAAACCTTTATTTATACATAGCATCACGTTTTATATACTTCGTGATCAAGTTATTAATCAATATATATATATATATATATATATATATATATATATATATATATATATATATATATATATATATATATATATGATGTATATATATATATGTATATATATATATATATATATATATATATATATATATATATATGAAGAAAAAATAAGCCTATCATATTTCCTTTTTATTTTTTGATTAAGAAATAACCTGATTTATTAGTAAATTTTGTCATATTTTTTTTTTTCAAAGTATGATTGATTTTTTAAATTTAATGTTACGATGTTCTTAGGTCTCACCCGACTAAAATAGTAATAACCTTTGTAAAAGTGCTTGCATTATGCTCGTTTACAATCAACAAGCCCATACGGTCGTTTGAGATCTCGGAGCATCGTCTGTTGGTTGACGTAAGGAAGTAAAGGCTGCCCGTAGTTACTGATTTCTTTCAGTTGGAGTTGGAGAGTTGATTGGTCGGTGTGCACCAGGACAGTCAGAGAATCAGTTGGTGGGTGTACAATATTACTTCATCCGATTTCATTATTATTAATATGGCAAGCTAAAACCTTAGCAGCCGAGGATGGCTCATGGACTTGGACGTCAGAATGGCAGCAAGCTTAATAACACCTTTTTTCCGAGCTACGTATAGTCCATTCCACCACGGGACTTTGGAATCTCACTTCAGCGGATCGGGACTAATGAAGATGTGAGTACAATGAGTTAATGCAAGTTCAAGTACTGTCCGATCATTAGTTTAAAGTTTTTTTCGTATCAACTTTGATCCCCCATCACGCTCATTAAATAAATTAAAAGGACGTAAAGAATATTTAACATCAAATTTATCATTATACTTATCTCATTATTCAGTGCTATCCGATAACGAATTTTTATATTTCTCTTTCATTTGTTTTTACGTAATTTATCAAATAGAAAGGGATGTCGAATAGTTAATTTTCTTCTACGTAATTTATACACGTGTTGCAGATTTTTTTCGACCCTTTATCATTTCTAATTTGCTTTATATGTATAATTTTTATCGTACTTATTTGTGTTGTCAGGTCCTTGTATTTCCTTTGATAATTAATGGACATCGGGAGGAGGAAGTTTGCATTCCCTCACTTTTGACGGGTTCCTTCTCAAGACGGAGGAGTGCAGTGACTCAACTCCTTTCACGCCATTCCTTCCTTCGGAATAACTACAGTTTTTCGCTATTTCATATATAGATAATTGTCATTATTATTAATAGTTAACTATCTTAATCATTTCTTGTTAATTGTTAATTAAATATAATTTGAAGCCTAAAATTGTTTATTTTACGATTGTTCCATACATTAATTTTATCAAATGGCGCCCCCGGGTGGGCGTGATGGGAAGTGAGTCATTGCCGTTTTTTGTCCTCGTCTTTGTTCCGTTCTCGGCTTGCGTTATTACTATTGAATTTCAAAGTAGCTATATTTGGGCACTCTTATGTACGTGACGTAGAACCCCTTTGATGAAGTGAATGTTACAGATAGCGAGATTACTTTAGGCTATTCATTCCTGGTGCAACTTTTGATATATTGATCAATCAGAAAAAATTTGAGTTTGAGAGCATTTTCGCCTTGCTTTATTGTTATTTTACTGGTTGAAACGATTTAAAGGACTCTGTTGAATTGTCTTGATATTTTTATAAAATTTCCTAGGGCAACAATTATTGGATCCCAAATTCAAAGTAGATTTTGATGAAAATAATAACAGATTTGGTTCTCCAGCTGTCAGAAAATTTGATTATTTTACTCTTACATTTGCCATAAAGAAAGATCCTTACAAATATATTCAAATGTTCTGTTAACTTAAAACAACTAGTAAGCTCTCGGGGAAATTATAGGGCCAAGTTACTAAAATTCATGGAACAAAGTCTTCCTTTGTTAACAAGTCTGTTGAGGAGCGGGAAAATTTAATCCGGAAGCTCGGACGGCTTCAAGATGAACTGAGTAACTTGATAAAGTAATCAGAGACCTTAAATGGGAAGCAAACCGTTCTGATGAATCTGTTGCAAAATCAGAGAATGATCAAGAAATTGATGACAGCATTCACTATGAGGACCTTATTTCAGAAATGTTTTTGGAACACGTTATCAAAATTAAATTCTTCACCTTCAAATGTTAATCCAGTAACTAGCATGTTAAAAAGTCCAACGGCTCCTCTACCCGTTTTTAAAAGCAGTGAAGGTGAAGATTTACAAGCCTTTTTGAAACAATTTGAAGACGTAGCAGAACACTTTAGCTACACTGATTTTGATAAGTTTTTGCTTCTCAAAACAGCAAATTTCTGGGAGGGCTTCAGTATTGCTTGGTTCCACTTGATAGTTCATCAGCCCACAAATATTCTGTTGCAAAACCTCTGTTGTTAGAAGCGTTAGCCTCGCCTACTACACGTAAATTTAATGTAATCAAACAAATGTCTAACTTGAAGCTTGATTACCACTCAGAGCCCTTCGAATATATAGGTAGAGTCAATTCCATTTATAATTCATTTTCTGACCTAGATATTACAACAAATGATATATTACAGTATTTTGCATGGACAGGCTTAAACGAAAATTTCAAGTCTCACCTAATACAAATTACAAATGAGAATAAACCATCGTTAGCCCTAATTAGAAGTCAATTTTATGAAGCTAATGAACGCTATTTGAATGCTCAAAAGCATTATAAAGCTAGAAGCAAATGTAAAGAAAATTCTTCAACGGACCTAACTAGCATGGCAGCGGCTGTTCAATCAATTAAGTTCAGTAATGTTTTTAAAATTTGCCCCCTCTGTGTGGATAATATAAATCCCCATCCACTTCACAAATGCACTAAGTATCCTACTCCTTCCACTAAGGTCGCACAAATCAAGGCTCTCAAGGGTTGTATAAAGTGTGCAAGAATTGATCATAATGCTGATAGTTGCAAGTTCCATTTTAATAAAAGATGTATTTGTGGGGCTTGGCATTTCAGCTTCTTGTGTCTTGTGAGGAAAAATCCAAAGTACAAGAAAGTAAGAAAAAAGACATTGATCAGAAAAAGCCTAAGGAGAATAAAATTGGAGAAACGTTCTTCCAGCGTATCTTGCATTGATGAGTATAGTGAAATTTTTGAGGCCAAAGATAGCAGTCTTGCAATATTGCCAACATTTTCATGTGTCCTTCAAGGAGGGACAATGCGGTGTATGCGTGACAGTGGTAGCCAGAGCAATTTTATTGTTGAAGATAGGGCGAAAAGTGAAAACTTGCCTATCACAAAATCTGATATAAGTCTTAAAGTAAAGGGGTTTTTAATTCTTCTCGTGTATATCCATACTAAACTGCTATGAGGTAAATTTAGATATTGGAGGCAAGAATTATTGTATTGAAGCAATAGGTGTCCCCAAAATATCCACATCTTTAAAATTACCAGGTTTGGGTTTGGTAGCCAGAAGTTTTTATGATAAAGGTTACACATTGGCAGATCAGTTTATGATGGATGGTGGGGATAATATAATGAATTTGGAATTTATTCTTGGCTCTAATTCAGCTTATTGTTTGAAAGAGCAAATCATTGCCTTTGGTGAATTTGAGGGTAACATACCTTCTGTGTATTCACAAACTAGTGCAGGAATGATGTTGCTAGGAAATATAGAACAAATGCAGTCGAATTTGAAGTATCTTCCATATTGTCCATCCAATCCTATTTCTGCTCAGTGTATTGGAGTGGAAGAATCACCTAACATTGGTGTGACCTATAAAGATATTGTACTTAATAGCACTTCTTACTCAAACCCACACCCTGAGCCAGACACAAAACAGGTTGGGATTAATTATGTAGTTTTGGGCGGAGATGGAGAAATTTGCAGATAAATAAAATACAAAGTGGGCTGCAGAGAAAGTACTTGATAAGCTTTGCTGTGATACGTTAAGTTATGATTCAGAAAATATTCCGGATGTGTCTGTGGAGACAAATGAGAGAATAGTCAATTATGTTCTAAAAAAATACAAAGAGAAATGATGATGGCAGGTTAGTCATGCCACTTATTTGGAACCATAAGGTTGATCACCTTTTGGCTAAAATAAAAATTTAGCCACTCAAATTCTTAAAGCAAATTTTAAGAAACACTCTAAGAATAACAATGGTTATTTGAAAATGATTGACCAAACATTTAGAGAGCAGGCAGATTTGGGAATAATAGAGATAATTGACAATCTTGATCAATATTTGGAAGAGAATCCAAATTACAGTTTTTTAGCACATATGGGTGTGTTTAAACCAGAGAGAGACACCACAAAATGTAGAGTAGTCTACCTCTCAACTTTGTGTGAGAAGAATCGTAACGGTACAGCCTTAAGTCATAAACCAGGCCATGTTAAGTGGGGACCCAGCTTGAATCAAAGATCACTAGTGCTCTCTTGCATTTGCGTTTTGATAGTTATTTGTTTTGTTTTGATATTAAAAAGGCATTTTTGAATATATGCTTATTACCACCACAAGATTCTATTAAACTTTTGTTTCTCTGGTACCGAAATATAAGCAAAGGCGACTACACCATTGTCGGATATCAGTCAAAGCGTCTCCCATTTGGTCTTGTCTGCATCACCATGCTTGTTGTTATTGGGCTTATATAAAATTTTGATACTCGATACCGAGGAGGATTCCAGTGAAGTGAAAGAACTTAAGAGACACTTTATGCTCTCCATTTATATGGACAATGGAGCGATAAGTGCAAATGATTCCAGTAAATTGAAATGGTCTATTGATAGGTTAGGTTTAATATTTGAGCCATATAAATTTTATTTACAGCAAATATGTGACAAATAACACTGATATTCAAGCTGATATCGACAAAGATCAGGAAGAGAAGACTCCAGAGTGAGGTGAAACTTTTGGGCCTAAATGGAATCGAATTAAAGATCATTTTGTTAACGAAACCACTAAACTAGATTGTAAAGCCACTACAAAGAGATTATTTTGAAATCGATAGCATCACACTATGACATATTTGGGTTAACTATGCCGAATTAATGAATAGGGCTAGATCATTCCTTCATGATCTACAGTGTAATTTCTAGTCTAGACTGGGATCATAGGTTGTCTGAGGAATTACTTCATGAGTGGAAGAAAATATGTAAACAGGTGAATGCCAATCCTAATGTCAGTGTTGCAAGATTTGTTGGTAGAAGAGACGAGTATTATAACCTAATTGCGTTTGTCGACAGCAGCAAATCCATTTACGGATCCAGTAATGTATATTCAGAACGTTAACGGTGGTCAAGTAAGTTTTTGATGGCCAAACCAAAAAAACCGGTTTGTGAATCGACAACTGTCAACCAAGAGCATTCCATCCTTGGAATTTCAGGCAATAGCTCTAGGCACAGAAATGCTTATTGATCTTTATCAGGAACTCTCAGGTCCATCCTGTATGTGTCCTGTTAACGTTGTTGGTTTAACACTCTACTCAGATAGCATGGTGTGTCTGTCTTGGATTAATTCTTATGTCCATAAAATGGATAAGATGAGCAAAAGAAGTATTTTTATTCTCAATAGACTTGATCATATTAGTAGACTATGTGAAGTTCATCCAATAAAGTTCCAATTTGTCTCTGGTATTGAAAACCCTGCGGACTATGTGGACACGACCAGTGTCCTTACCAATATTTTAATTAAGTCAAATTACTTTTCTTGGGGGCCAATAATTTTTTACCTCACCCTTGTGCATGCTCAAAAGAGTCTGGATGATTACGCTGGCAATTCTAGTTCCTAATCCTCTTGCAAAGCCAATAATAAAGTGATCTCGACTTTGTGAATGTGGAGAGCTCTGGTGATGGTGCCCCTAGAATGGCTCGGAACATTTAGAACTGTTGAACAGGTGTTCCAGCTTCCGTAAGCTGGTTCCATTCATCGGTGTGTCCTCGGGTTCATTAATAAACTGAGATCTCGACTGAATGGTAGGAATTTTGCGTAGAGTTATCCAGGAAAAAGAACTCTCTGATGAGGAACTATACTTACAGGCAAGAAGAAACATTATCCGTGAGGATCAAAGGGATTAATTTCCGGACATATTTGAATATTGAAAGCTGTAATAAGGCAGCCTATACAATTCCTAACCTTGTTTAGTTCAGTTAAATATTTATCTTGACAGCCAGGGTATCTTGCGTGTAAAGAGTAAATTTTCAAGATTCAAAGATGATGAGACCTTGCGTTTCCCAATTCTTTTGGCTAAAAATAGTAGGCTGACTAGACTGATAATTTTAGACCTTCATAATTGCACCTTCATGCTGGATGCTACAGACTTTTGACTGAATTAAGGAAACAATTCTGGGTACCCTGTTATTTTTCTGTTGTGAAGAAGGTTCTCAAAGACTGTATTACGTGCAGAAAAATTAACCAACGTACAATAAAGTTAAATCAGTCTCCATACAAAGAATTTAGGCTAAATCCTCCAAACATCCCATTCCGGTCCATATTTCTTGATCATTTGGGACACTATTTTGTGAAATATAATGGAAGGAATATCAAAGTTTGGATTCTATGCATTACATGTCTTTGGACTCGAGCCATGAATTTAAAGATTTGTTTCGATCTCGGCACTAAGGAATTTTTGAGGGCTTTGCAGCTTCATTCCTTTGAATACGGTATACCTCAATCTTGCATATCAGACCATGGATCTTCATTTGTTTTTGCTGGCGCAAACATAATCAAGGACCTCCTAGAGGCCCTGAAATACAAACTTATTTTGAAGAACATTGTGTGAAGTCTTTCACATTTGATCATTATGCAAAAAAGGATGCCATCCTTTAGGTGGACTATTGGAAATTTTGTCAAAATGGTAAGGCAGTTGCTGAGGTGTTCCATCAAGAATTATGTTCTCGATCACCGAGACTTTGAATTCATGGTGTCACAGATAATTCATATGATTAACAGACGTCCCATTGCCTTCCACGAGGCTCTTCGTGACGAAGGCAGCGAGACTATACCAGATCCGATTACGCCAGAGAAGCTTATTCACGGGTTTGAGCTTATGTCTGTAAATCTCATTCCCGAGTTGAATCCTGGACCAGATAAGGATCCTGACTGGTCGACAAATGTTGATGCCGTGAGTAAGGCTCAAGAAAGCTATATGAAACTCAATAGGATAAGAAATGCCCTTAATGAAACTTATCATTCAGAATTTTTGAATACTTTGATGAAACAGGCCGTAAATAATAAGAGTAGGTATAAACCTGTTACTCATCACAGACTTAATAAGGGTTTGACATTGTCTTGGTGAAAGAAGAAAAACATTAAACCTATGCAATTTTCCTATGGCTGTTGTTATCAAGGAATGTAACAATCAATATAAATGGAGAAGGTCACAGATGCTATTCTTATGAATGGAAAACACTAGGGAAAATATAAACGCCATGTGACTTCTCTAATTCCAATTTTGAGTCGAAAGGAGATGTCCTCCAATACTGAAGAGCAAATTAGTCGGACCTAATTCTGAACTCTGGTCCAAGTGTAGGACCAGGAAATGAATCCAGAATAAGAAGGAAAGCTTCAAAGGCGAGTGAGGAGAAAACTCGGAAGATTCTGTCTGATAGTTGAATCTAGCGAGTTTTTGTATATAAATTTGTATATATATATTGCATATGATATGTTCTTTATAGAATAATTTGGTGATGGGTAAGAATTAAGCTAAACTCTGATATTTAGTTCAGTATTTCCACAAGTAATTTGAAAATACTGAACCCCGCCCCCCTTCCGGAGTGAAGAAAAAATAAGCCTATCATATTTCCTTTTTATTTTTGATTAAGAAATAACCTGATTTATTAGTAAATTTTGTCATAATTTTTTTTTCAAAGTATGATTGATTTTTTAAATTTAATGTTACGATGTTCTTAGGTCTAACACCCGACTAAAATAGTAATAACCTTTGTAAAAGTGCTTGCATTATGCTCGTTTACGATCAACAAGCCCATACGGTCGTTTGAGATCTCGGAACATCGTCTGTTGGTTGACGAAGGAAGAAAAGGGTAAAGGCTGCCCCGTAGTTACTGATTTCTTTCAGTTGGAGTTGGAGAGTTGATTGGTCGGTGTGCACCAGGACAGTCAGAGAATCAGTTGGTGGGTGTACAATATTACTTCATCCGATTCATTATTATTAATATGGCAAGCTAAAACCAAGTTAGCAGCCGAGGATGGCTCATGGACTTGGACGTCAGAATGGCAGCAAGCTTAATAACACCTTTTTTCCGAGCTACGTATAGTCCATTCCACCACGGGACTTTGGAATCTCACTTCAGCGGATCGGGACTAATGAAGATGTGAGTACAATGAGTTAATGCAAGTTCAAGTACTGTCCGATCATTAGTTTAAAGTTTTTTTCGTATCAACTTTGATCCCCCATCACGCTCATTAAATAAATTAAAAGGACCTAAAGAATATTTAACATCAAATTTATCATTATACTTATCTCATTATTCAGTGCTATCCGATAACGAATTTTTATATTTCTCTTTCATTTGTTTTTACGTAATTTATCAAATAGAAAGGGATGTCGAATAGTTAATTTTCTTCTACGTAATTTATACACGTGTTGCAGATTTTTTTTTTTTTTTCGACCCTTTATCATTTCTAATTTGCTTTATATGTATAATTTTTATCGTACTTATTTGTTATCAGGTCCTTGTATTTCCTTTGATAATTAATGGACATCGGGAGGAGGAAGTTTGCATTCCCTCACTTTTGACGGGTTCCTTCTCAAGACAGAGGAGTGCAGTGACTCAACTCCTTTCACGCCACCTTCCTTCCTTCGGAATAACTACAGTTTTTCGCTATTTCATATATAGATAATTGTCATTATTATTAATAGTTAACTATCTTCACATTCTTGTTAATTGTTAATTAAATATAATTGAAGCCTAAAATGTTTATTTTACGATTGTTCCATACATTAATTTTATCAAATGGCGCCCCGGGTGGCGTGATGGGAAGTGAGTCATTGCCGTTTTTTGTCCTCGTCTTTGTTCCGTTCTCGGCTTGCGTTATTACTATTGAATTTCAAAGTAGCTATATTTGGGCACTCTTATGTACGTGACGTAGAAACCTTTGATGAAGTGAATGTTACAGATAGCGAGATTACTTTAGGCTATTCATTTCCTGGTGCAACTTTTGATATATTGATCAATCAGAAAAAATTTGAGTTTGAGAGCATTTTCGCCTTGCTTTATTGTTATTTTACTGGTTGAAACGATTTAAAGGACTCTGTTGAATTGTCTTGATATTTTTATAAAATTTCCTAGGGCAACAATTATTGGATCCCAAATTCAAAGTAGATTTTGATGAAAATAACAGATTTGGTTCTCCAGCTGTCAGAAAATTTGATTATTTTACTCTTACATTTGCCATAAAGAAAGATCCTTACAAATATATTCAAAATGTCTGTTAACTTAAAACAACTAGTAAGCTCTCGGGGAAATTATAGGGGCCAAGTTACTAAAATTCATGGAACAAAGTCTTCCTTTGTTAACAAGTCTGTTGAGGAGCGGGAAAATTTAATCCGGAAGCTCGGACGGCTTCAAGATGAACTGAGTAAACTTGATAAAGTAATCAGAGACCTTAAATGGGAAGCAAACCGTTCTGATGAATCTGTTGCAAAATCAGAGAATGATCAAGAAATTGATGACAGCATTCACTATGAGGACCTTATTTCAGAATGTTTGACGCCGTTATCAAAATTAAATTCTTCACCTTCAAATGTTAATCCAGTAACTAGCATGTTAAAAAGTCCAACGGCTCCTCTACCCGTTTTTAAAAGCAGTGAAGGTGAAGATTTACAAGCCTTTTTGAAACAATTTGAAGACGTAGCAGAACACTTTAGCTACACTGATTTTGATAAGTTTTTGCTTCTCAAACAGCAAATTTTCTGGAGGGCTTCAGTATTGCTTGGTTCACTTGATAGTTTCACAGCACAAATATTCTGTTGCAAAAACCTCTGTTTGTTAGAAGCGTTAGCCTCGCCTACTACACGTAAATTTAATGTAATCAAACAAATGTCTAACTTGAAGCTTGATTACCACTCAGAGCCCTTCGAATATATAGGTAGAGTCAATTCCATTTATAATTCATTTTCTGACCTAGATATTACAACAAATGATATATTACAGTATTTTGCATGGACAGGCTTAAACGAAAATTTCAAGTCTCACCTAATACAAATTACAAATGAGAATAAACCATCGTTAGCCCTAATTAGAAGTCAATTTTATGAAGCTAATGAACGCTATTTGAATGCTCAAGCATTATAAAGCTAGAAGCAAATGTAAAGAAAATTCTTCAACGGACCTAACTAGCATGGCAGCGGCTGTTCAATCAATTAAGTTCAGTATGTTTTTAAAAATTTGCCCCTCTGTGTGGATAATATAAATCCCCATCCACTTCACAAATGCACTAAGTATCCTACTCCTTCCACTAAGGTCGCACAAATCAAGGCTCTCAAGGGTTGTATAAAGTGTGCAAGAATTGATCATAATGCTGATAGTTGCAAGTTCCATTTTAATAAAAGATGTATTTGTGGGGCTGGCATTTCAGCTTCTTGTGTCTTGAGGAAAAATCCAAGTACAAGAAAGTAAGAAAAAAGACATTGATCAGAAAAAGCCTAAGGAGAATAAAATTGGAGAAACTTCTTCCAGCGTATCTTGCATTGATGAGTATAGTGAAATTTTTGAGGCCAAAGATAGCAGTCTTGCAATATTGCCAACATTTTCATGTGTCCTTCAAGGAGGGACAATGCGGTGTATGCGTGACAGTGGTAGCCAGAGCAATTTTATTGTTGAAGATAGGGCGAAAAAAAAAGTGAAAACTTGCCTATCACAAAATCTGATATAAGTCTTAAAGTAAAGGGGTTTAATTCTTCTCGTGTATATCATACTAACTGCTATGAGGTAATTTAGATATTGGAGGCAAGAATTATTGTATTGAAGCAATAGGTGTCCCCGCCCCAAAATATCCACATCTTTAAAATTACCAGGTTTGGGTTTGGGTTGGTAGCCAGAAGTTTTTATGATAAAGGTTACACATTGGCAGATCAGTTTATGATGGATGGTGGGGATATATTAATGAATTTGGAATTTATTCTTGGCTCTAATTCAGCTTATTGTTTGAAAGATCAAATCATTGCCTTTGGTGAATTTGAGGGTAAACATACCTTCTGTGTATTCACAAACTAGTGCAGGAATGATGTTGCTAGGAAATATAGAACAAATGCAGTCGAATTTGAAGTATCTTCCATATTGTCCATCCAATCCTATTTCTGCTCAGTGTATTGGAGTGGAAAGAATCACCTAACATTGGTGTGACCTATAAAGATATTGTACTTAATAGCACTTCTTACTCAAACCCACACCCTGAGCCAGACACAAAACAGGTTGGGATTAATTATGTAGTTTTGGGCGGAGATGGAGAAATTTCAGATATAAATATACAAAGGGCTGCAGAGAAAGTACTTGATAAGCTTTGCTGTGATACGTTAAGTTATGATTCAGAAAAATATTCGGATGTGTCTGTGGAGACAAATGAGAGAATAGTCAATTATGTTCTAAAAATACAAAGAGAAATGATGATGGCAGGTTAGTCATGCCACTTATTTGAACCATAAGGTTGATCACCTTTTGGCTAAAAATAAAAATTTAGCCACTCAAATTCTTAAAGCAAATTTTAAGAAACACTCTAAGAATAACAATGGTTATTTGAAAATGATTGACCAAACATTTAGAGAGCAGGCAGATTTGGGAATAATAGAGATAATTGACAATCTTGATCAATATTTGGAAGAGAATCCAAATTACAGTTTTTTAGCACATATGGGTGTGTTTAAACCAGAGAGAGACACCACAAAATGTAGAGTAGTCTACCTCTCAAATTTGTGTGAGAAGAATCGTAACGGTACAGCCTTAAGTCATAAACCAGGCCATGTTAAGTGGACCCAGCTTGAATCAAAGATCACTAGTGCTCTCTTGCATTTGCGTTTTAATTTGATAGTTATTTGTTTTGTTTTGAATATTAAAAAAGGCATTTTTGAATATATGCTTATTACCACAAGATTCTATTAAACTTTTGTTTCTCTGGTACCGAAATATAAGCAAAGGCGACTACACCATTGTCGGATATCAGTCAAAGCGTCTCCCATTTGGTCTTGTCTGCTCACCATGCTTGTTGTTATTGGGCTTATATAAAATTTTGATACTCGATACCGAGGAGGATTCCAGTGAAGTGAAAGAACTTAAGAGACACATTTATGCTCTTCTTTATATGGACAATGGAGCGATAAGTGCAAATGATTCCAGTAAATTGAAATGGTCTATTGATAGGTTAGGTTTAATATTTGAGCCATATAAATTTTATTTACAGCAATATGTGACAAATAACACTGATATTCAAGCTGATATCGACAAAGATCAGGAAGAGAAGACTCCAGATGAGGTGAAACTTTTGGGCCTAAAATGGAATCGAATAAAAGATCATTTGTTAACGAAACCACTAAAACTAGATTGTAAAGCCACTACAAAGAGACTTATTTTGAAATCGATAGCATCACACTATGACTATTTGGGTTAACTATGCCATTAATGAATAGGGCTAGATCATTCCTTCATGATCTACAGTGTAATTCTAGTCTAGACTGGATCATAGGTTGTCTGAGGAATTACTTCATGAGTGGAAGAAAATATGTAAACAGGTGAATGCCAATCCTAATGTCAGTGTTGCAAGATTTGTTGGTAGAAGAGACGAGTCTTATAACCTAATTGCGTTTGTCGACAGCAGCAAATCCATTTACGGATCAGTAATGTATATTCAGAACGTTAACGGTGGTCAAGTAAGTTTTTTGATGGCCAAAAACCGGTTTGTGAATCGACAACTGTCAACCAAGAGCATTCCATCCTTGGAATTTCAGGCAATAGCTCTAGGCACAGAAATGCTTATTGATCTTTATCAGGAACTCTCAGGTCCATCCTGTATGTGTCCTGTTAACGTTGTTGGTTTAACACTCTACTCAGATAGCATGGTGTGTCTGTCTTGGAATTAATTCTTATGTCATAAATGGATAAGATGAGCAAAAGAAGTATTTTTATTCTCAATAGACTTGATCATATTAGTAGACTATGTGAAGTTCATCCAATAAAGTTCCAATTTGTCTCTGGTATTGAAAACCCTGCGGACTATGTGACACGACCAGTGTCTTACAATATTTTAATTTTAATTAAGTCAAATTACTTTTCTGGGCCTAATTTTCTACCTCACCTTGTGATGCTCAAAAAAAAAAAAAAAAGAGTCTGGATGATACGCTGGCAATTCTAGTTCCTAATCCTCTTGCAAAGCCAAATAAAGTGATCTCGACTTTGGTGAATGTGGAGAGCTCTGGTGATGGT
>NC_087207.1:74944541-74957420 GCF_015104395.2 Macrobrachium nipponense
CAAGGGAGGAATCTGGAAAAGGACCCTCCCAGATTAGACAAGATAAAGAAAAAGGATTACTTGCCCCAAATTATGATTGTTTTGTTCTCTAACACTGGGGAAAAGGAACTTTAATGTTTCACTGAGGTATGCAATGACTTCATTTGTCTGGACGATCATACAGGGAAACATGCGGCCATGAGGCTGTGAGAGGGAACAAAGGGATGAGTTCTTTTTGGTTTTGAAATTGAATTGGGAAAATGGGATCAAATAGATAATAGGATGTAAGGGACTGGCAATATGCTGTTTCACAAGACGTACCTGGATGTCGTGTTTCAGTGGATCTTTGTAGAAACGTGGCACCGGCTTTGTCTTAGATTTGGGGCTCGGGCGCGCCAGTATGCCGTGGATAGGCCTAAATGGAAGGCAGGTGGTCGGACATTCGTCCGAAGGTCACGTCTGGAGACGACTGGGGCAGATCGCAGGTGTTTTGTCTGTGTGTTGGAGTCAGCTTAACCCCCTACGAGCAAGGCAAATCCTGGAAACAGAACATTCAGCCAGCAGAGGGTTCACAGGAAAAAGAGCTTAAGATATAGGTCTAAGAAAGTACCAGTCTGCCTACATCCTTCCCTTTTAGATACGTCCCTAAAGCTGACAAGTCTATTTTCCCCCCCAACTTAGGAACCCCCTATCTCTGGCTGGCGGGTTTTGGTTTCCCGCGTTTACTAAAAATCAGCTGATATTTGGATGGAAATGGCCTGCCGTTTTCCAAATCAAACTAACTAAATAATTACTGGGTAGACAAAGAGATCTATAAACGTCACAGCTAGCCCTGTTAAGAAGGCATTCACTCCCTTTCGGGCATGAAGGTCTTGGCTTAAATAAGTTGATCGTCTCGACTACCCAGTTCTCCTACTCTCACTTGAAGTTTTTAGAGCAGCGATACAGCTAACTACAGTGGCCTACCTAACTTTATAGGCAGAGATGCTAAGTGTACTAACTTAATGTAGTAATGTAGTCTAGCCTAAGTAATAACTACGGGATTGTCTGTGATGACAGTCTACTCTACCCCTAGAAGGTTACTTGAAAATTCTACTTGCTACTACCCTAGTGCCCTGGTACTAAATCATTAGCCTAACCTACTCAATACAGTTAAATGGAGATGCAATATTCCAGAGTGTGGTACGCACAGCAGCGGTTCAGCGACGGAATTGTTAAAGTACATGATGCGTGAGGATGATGAGTGGTTAGTTGACCAGGATGGACATGCAATGAGGTAATTTTGACATTTACATGAGTGTTAGTATCACAATTTATAGGGGTTAGAGGGTTAGTTTACTGGCAGAGATCAGGCTGGCTACCTTCTCTGGGTAGGTGCCAGGATCACTCTGCAATTGAATGCGACACTGTACCTCGGGCACAGGTGTCAAGGAGAGCATGTGGCTCTTTGGTTAGTGTGTTAATGATTTGCTATGTCCCTTCTTCTTCTTCTTATTCCTCCAGGACCTGGCTATACCAGTCCTAGGAGTAGACGGAGGCACTGGCTCTGGGGTAAGGCCGGAAACGCCGTCAGGAGCAGTGGCAGTGGTCGCCTGAGGGATTGCAGGAGAACACCCTACTTCGGTATCTGCAGCAACCGTCGTAGAGGTGAACCTACTGCAGGGGAGGCCCTCACTTCAGCTGCTGCGACAGCCGTCATAAGGGGAAAACTCCAGGCTGACTCCGTGTCGGGCAGTTCCTGGTTTTCCAGAGGAGGTATGAAGGTAAGGTCTGCCGGAGGTTCATCCTCGGGCGACAGAGGTGAGGCTGAAGAAGAATTATGGGCTGGAGATTGGCCATGGGCTGCAGTAAGCTCCATGCCTGTTGGAGGATCTCCTGTAGGAGGATCCTTGATAAGGTTAGGCACCGGCGCTAGCTCGGGGCCAGGCGCAGAAGTCAAGTTCTGTGGTGGCTCTACGTCCAGGCTGGACGGAGCTTGGCACTGCTCAGTGCTGCCAAGTGGCACTGGCAGAGAGTTGAGGTCGACTGGACCTGTGGCGGATACCGGAGGTGCAATACCTCTCAGCGTGCCCTTGGAAATGGGAGACAGAGGCTCCTGTCTCTTGTGGAAGGCTAAGCCGTTGTAGGAAAATGGACAGTGTCCGCTGCTGGTAGTCGGCTAGGGCACCTAGACCAATTAGTAGAGTGCCCTATTACGTTGCAGGTTTTGCAACGGAACTGTGAATGATCAATCTCCCTCCTTGGTAACGGGGGAGGAGACTGTTGGTGGACGTACTTCCTGGAGGAAGTAGAATTTCGATGACTCATTGCTTTGGAGTGAGTTGACATGGGGTTAAGACCCCTAGGCTTTTTGAAACGAGAGGGAGACTTCATGTCTTGCCCTAGGAGGAGGTCGTAACCTCCTGGAATGTAGCTTGCAACTGCAAGAGTACATACTTTGGAGAAACTAGGTCTGGTGACCCTCAATTGGATGGTCGGAAGGATCAGCTTGATATGGTTGATACCTTCAATGGTGATTAAGTGACGTCTATCGATGTTAGCCCCTCGGGGGATTCGATCTTCCCGTATCAGGGAGATTTGAGCGCCAGAGTCGTCGTAGGCTCTGAAGTGGCTTGGCGGATAATGGCTTTGGAGGGGTGTGACGGTTATAGGGCCCTTAGCCGGGGGTGGGGGTCCTAGTGGAAGAAGGATTGGTTACGGCCATTGCGATGGCAGGAATATTGGCGATTAGTGCACCCTCCGTAATTTGCAGACATGTGACCCTTGCGGCCACAGTCCTCGGCAGAACTTGTTCCAGAACCTCTTCCGTGGCACTGGATGATAAGACCGAGATGCCCCCACACGTTGCGAATCTGTGGGGTCACCAAGGCTGGCAGTGTGCTCTGGCACAGGTAAAGAGTCCTCTCTGGCAGTGATTTTGGATGTTGGGGAGGTTAAGGAAACCTCCGTTGAATCACCCTCGGAAACAAGTCCGGAGGTTACTGGTGGGCTTACTCTTCCAAAGTGGAGGAGGTAGGCGGTAAAAATGGTAAGAAGCTGAGATGGTGCGGAAGAAACTTTGGGCTCTGACACTGGGTCAGGGCCAGGTTCGCAAATAGAAAGGATGTTGGGGACATCGGAGGCACTAGCCTCTGAACCTAGAATTGAGGGTTGTTGGTTATCTGGCAGAGTGGCTGGAGCTAAGATACTCTCCTTACGGGCCTTCTCCCGCTTGATTCGAGTTTCCTTGAGAGCTAGCTCATGCTTTCTCTCTTCTTCACTTGCCTTCCTTTCTGCTGCTCTGGCTTTTCTCTCTTCCTCTCTGGCTTTCCTTTCTTGCAGGCGCGCGGCATCCTGCTAGCACCTTTAATCCACGTTGGCAAGTGCTGGGTCCGAGGTAAACCGGCCCTCCATTGGCCCAGAGTTTATGAGTGGGCTCCGAGACTTCTCTAGCCTCTATGGCAAAAGAAGTCGCGGGAAGCAGGGGAAGACATTTCCCTTAGGCTGCAGTAGAGGCTCTGACAAAGTTAGAAATAATGGTGGCTAGGAATAGTACTGAATGGGATGGGAGTGCCTACTGCGTAAAGTGGCACTCACTTGGAAATGTGTTCTGCGATAATTGTAATGAAGTCTTAAAAGACTGGGTGCTCTGTGGCACTTGGGGAAGCGTCCGTAAGTTGGTGGCATTTCTGGGATGGCACCTTCTGAGGAGGTGAGACAATCACATGGAGTGTGCGGCGTACGTCACTCTTAAGGGGCGTTCCCAACTTGGGAGATGCTGGAATGGGCTACCTGTAGGTCCAATACAGGTGCACGGCACTTATGAGGAGGCGTTCCTTTTGGACAGCACTAGTAGTGCTGGGGTTGCGGCACTTCGGGAGGCGTTCCCTTTGTTGAGTGTTCCGAAGGATCACTGACCCTTGTACATGGACACACTAGTTACTTGGGCGTTCCATAAGGACGGACACGCAGGTAGAATGGCTACCTGTACGGCCTGTACAGGTGCACTGGCACTTATGAGGAGGCGTTTCCTTTGGAGCACTGGTATTGTGCTGGTGTGTCCCGGACACTACATGCAGTATACTTAAATATACTGAAGAGAAATGGTACTCTGTTCGTGGCAGAGTGTAATGGTGGAGGAGAGAAAGTAAAAGGTGGGAGTACTTCAGCAGCCAGTCGATGGACAGTGTCACGAATTAGTGGCACTGTAAAATGGTAAGACCTGACGTGCACTGGGGGTGGCCAGTCCTAAACTGGTAACGACTTCCCTGTCTGGAAGTAATGAATTTGCGTGGCACACTGTGCGGTTTGTGCTTGCGGTATACGCAAGTCTTTTGTGATAAGAGAAAATAAAAAGACCACTCGGGCAACGACAGGTAATGGTAATTTTAGAAATGCTCAGTCCCTCGCTGAAGTACTCGGTAAATGAAATAAATGCTTGCAAACTGCAATGGACACATGTGCGTACGTATCACGCTGTGTAAATGAAAGACACAAGAGACTGAAATAATGTTAATTCTGCATGCTATAAGTAATGGACGTAGTACTCTTGGCTTTGTGAATAATGGGGTTCTCTCTCTCTCTCTCTCTCTCTCTCTCTCTCGGAGAGGGTGAAAATGATATATGAAACACTCCCTTGTATTTTATTTGAACTACTAGTATGTTAGTTAATACAACGCAACTTGCGTTAAATGATTTACTTACGTTAACGTGTAATGAAAGAATTGCTTTGAATAACGTTATGAAAATGATCGCACGCTCGTGTGAACGATTTTTACGTTACTGGTAGCGGCTCGCGCTTATGAAATGATTTGCGTTTCAATATGAATTTCACAAAGATGCGTTGTTTTACGTTAACAATTCTGGTAATTTACTCTTTGAAGATTTACGTTAACTTTACGTAAGGATACTAGGTCCCTGTGACAAGCGAAATGGCGGTAAGGATTTTAAAATGAAATATTCAGCAAAACATTTGTAAATGGAAAAAGGTACGTTCAGTACGAAGTGAAATGAAACTTTTCAATCCGCGAGCGAGTGAACGATGCTAGGTGAAACGTGTGAGCGGGTTGGGCAGCGCGGGCTAGCAGAGCGTGTGCTAGCAGTGATGGCGAATCAGCTGATTCTCTGTAAATGCGAAAGCGATTTTCAACACTAAATTCTAATTTCTTATTCAAGGAGAATTACGTTCATTTCTCTGGCAGAACGATAGATACTAGTACCGAGATTGATATCATTTACGTTAAAACTTCGAGACTTACGTTACTTTGCTTAAATTGTTGAAATAATTCTTAAAGGGATAAAACATGGCTGCCGCTGTGAGTGAACCGAAGGTCGGCTGAGACAGCGGCTAGGCGCGAAGCTTACCTGGGAGAGCGTGTACGCTCAGCTTAATTAAGCTGAGAGCTAAGCGGTTACCAACACTTGGAATGAAAACTAAGTTAAAATGAATCCCCCAACATATCACAGACAAAAGAATTGTACACTTCTTTTGCCGTAACTATTAGTAGAATACTCTTAACTAGCCTAGGCTTTCTAATACAGCAATAAACCCTGGCAAAGCACTTCCTAGTTTTTGATCTGGTTCTTTCTGGCATCTATTCTACACACATGTTAGTGTCTCGTCAGACGAGAACAATGCGATTTACAAATAACAGAATTCACTCAGCGCTCTGGCCGTTACAATATAATATATCATTTAACACTTGTTTAAACACTTCGTAAATAAAAATACCTAAACGTACCTTAAGCTAACATTGGTTATAAAATAATCATATTATGAATGAATGGTATACCTTACCGTGAGCCAGTGTGTGTCTTCTGCGCAAGTGTGCTTAGTTTTTTTCGCTTTGAAAAACATTTACATTCGTTTTACAGGATAACGCAATTTACAAGCTTTTTTTAAGCAAGCTAGGTTCAAATCCTCGCGAGGTCGACACTTTACGTATGAGCCCGGGTCTTGAGAGAGGCTCGATACGTAAACAGAAATAATTGAGGGAGAACAAGATGAAATTACTTGAACTTACTGTAAAACTGATTTATATGAATATTTTTTTACTCTAGAGGAACAGGTCGCCAGAAACTCAGCTAAATACTTTACAGCTATTTATTTACAAAAGGCTCGTACTGGCCTGGAGAAAAGTAAATGCTATTGGTCCCCACGTGGACCCATATAATCTCTCACAAATGGATAATAGCTGGCTCAAAATGGAAATTGGAAAAGCTGGTTTCATAATCTTGCGGGAATTCGCCAACACTTGTCGGGCAGTCCAGACTTTCACACTTGACTCAGGGAATCTGAAAAAGGATCCCAGATTAGACAAGATAAAAGAAAAAGGATTACTTGCCCCAAATTATGATTGTTTTTGTTCTCTAACACTGGGAAAAGGACTTTAATGTTTCACTGAGGTATGCAATGACTTCATTTGTCTGGGACGATCACACAAGGGAAACATGCGGGCCATGAGGCAGTGAGAGGGAACAAAGGGATATGTTCTTTTGGTTTTTGTTTTGAAATTGAATTAGGAAAATGGGATCAAATAGATCAATAGGATGTAAGGGACTGGCCATATGCTGTTTCACAAGACGTACCTGGATGTCGTGTTCAGTGGATCTTTGTAGAAACATGTGGCGCCCGGCTTTGTCTTAGATTTGGGGCTCGGGCGCGCCAGTACGCAGTGGATAGGCCTAAATGGAAGGCAGGGTGGTCGGACATCCGTCCGAAGGTCACGTCTGGAGACGACTGGGGCAGATCGCAGGTGTTTTGCCTGGGTGTTGGGGTCAGCTTAACCCCCCACGAGCAGGGCAAATCCTGGAAACATAACATACAGCCAGCAGAGGGTTCACAGGAAAAAGAGCTTAAGATATAGGTATCAAGAAGTACCAGTCTGCCTACATCCTTCCCTTTTAGATACGTCCCTAAAGCTGACAAGAGTCTATTTTCCCCCAACTTAGGAACCCCCTATCTCTGGCTGGTGGGTTTTGGTTTCCCCGCGTTTACTAAAAATCAGCTGATATTTGGAGGAAATGGCTGCCGTTTTTCCAATCAAAAAACTAATTAATTAAGATTACTGGGTAGACGAAGAGATCTATAAACGTCACAATATATATATATATATATATATATATATATATATATATATATATATACATATATATACTATATATATATATATATATATATATTATATATATATATATAATATATATATATATATATATATATATATATACATATACATATACATATATTATATGTATGTATAGGTATATATATATAATATATATATATATATATCTATATGGAATAATATATATATATATATATATATACTATACTATATATTATATAATCTATATATATATATATATATACTATATCTATATATATCATATATATCATATCATATATATAATATATCTATATCATATAGGTATATATTATATAATATATTATATATATATATACCTATATATATTAATATATATATACATACATACATACATACATATATGTATGTTTATATATATATATATCATATATATATATATATATATATATATATATATATATATATGCGTAAATGATTTCGAGTTAACGTTTCAAGATACAGTATTGGTGGACATTTTAGGAAAACTGCACCGCAGAAAAGTCTAGCACTGACTGAGTCCAGATTTCGCATATGTGGTTTCGCTCGTCTGGTTATGATAGATTGACTCCCGAGTGTTTCCACAATTTTAAAATCAATCAGCAATTTCAGGGAAATTAGACATATTGGAAAACTTACAGAGTAGTACACACGTCTGCTTATACTACGCCTTAGAAATCATATAAAATATTGGGCTCAGAATTAGAGAAAGTAATATAAGAAATTAGAAATTGCAAAATAAAGATATATGTGCACGAAAGAGGCTGAAATTGCATTGGTTAGGAAAATTTGATTAGACAAAGAAAGAAAAATAAAAATTTTTGAAGTTAGAGAACTTTAATTAACACCTTCCCCCTGCCTTTTCTAGTTAAATGATAAATCTAGGAACGAACACAGGTTATGGAAAATAAATAAAAACAGAAACAGGAGTGGAAATGAAGGTAGGATAAATTGGAAAAATCATCAAAAGAAAAGCGATAGGAAATGAACAAATTCATGTCACTGTTATTCTTTCACTGTAATGTTAAAATAAAAGATGATTGAATCTTAATAAGATAAATTTTGCAAATGAAATATTGTAAATACTAATGATATCCAGAAATTTTCATTCATTGCTAGTATCTTTGTAGGATTTTCTTACAATGCGACAAGTAGAATATTATCAAAATTCATGACATTACGACTTGAGGATTTGTTTTAAGAATTTTGATGAGAGGAATCGTCTTGAAAATATGGTTTCACAGATTTTGATGAGAGGGATCCGTTTGAAAATTTAAAGTATATCATCGCTCTCTCTCTCTCTCTCTCTCTCTCTCTCTCTCTCTCTCTCTCTCTCTCTCTCTCTCTCACTTGCTTGTTATGGAAATATCTGAATCAGAGGAAAAAGTCAGAAAGCAGATGACTAATTTGCATAAATGACAAAAATTATAATTCATGCTTTGCAAAGCAACTCTTCCTTGCTTTTTGTCCTTCACCTTCATTCCTCAGACTTTGGGAGATTTTCAGTCTAGACATCTTCATTGTAACAAGAGAACTTCGGCGATTGTCGAAATATTAGTATGTAACGAGTCGAGACAAGTTCTGCAGCATCGTGGGAGAGATGGGAAGCATTCTCAGATTCAATTCATGAAAGAGAATTCTCTCTCTCTCTCTCTCTCTCTCTCTCTCTCTCTCTGTACTCCTTACGTAACATGGTCTCTTCGTATGCAATTTATTTTTCAATATATATATATTTTTTTCGTAGACCGCCCTCCCCACCCCCACTTTTTTCTTTTCCTTTTTTACCGGATTTTCAATACTAATTTGAGAAGTAAATCAATTTTCCCACACGACTTTCTCGCCACTGAAAAGAGAATAGTGATCATTGCGGAATACTAAATACATTACATAATACGTATTACAGAATACGGTTTTGCTATTCCAGGTAATAAGGACTTTATTCCAGACCGCGTTTAAAACTCCGGAATTTCCTCACTAATAAATTGACTCTTTTGGACCGAAAGTCTCGTGTTATCAAAGCATTAAATTCATTCTTCGGACCTATACTTTTATCTTATGAAATTTCTGGAAAGGACGTAAAGTACCCGGGTGACTAAAGCCAGGAAAATAGACAAAAAGTCATGTTCGTGAATGAAGATCTTATTGAAGAGTCTTAATAAATTCATTACTGAATAAGATTCATCTGAACTTATTTTATTCATAGGATCGAGAAAACAAGCGTTACGGTTATATATCGATTGTACTTATTACGCACTGATTGTATTTATGATGTTGATTCTATTTACAATGCCTTCAAGAGTCCAGGATTCGCAAAGTACGTATAGAATGAAAACACTGCGTTCTAATAAGTGATGATACATAAAGGAACGATATCTTGTCGAAAGGCCGTCTAGTTTCTCGAAATTGCCCTCCCTTCTTCAAGAACAGGAATAAACAATCCAAAAGTCATTTATATAATCCGGTGAAAATCCTTAAGCGGATCCTGATGCATTTGAGAAACAGACCATAAACAAACTAATAAAGAAAAAGAGAGAAGGCTCCCTGGGGAAATCTCCTTAGACATTCATCCCTATCTGGAAAGGATTGTTGTGAAGTTCGACTTCGGAAAAGGGGTTTAGGTAAGAGGATTTGATTCCTACAGCGAAAAAAAAAAAAATATATATGGCTTAAGAGACCATCCTCGTTTTAAAAAGAGGTCAAATGCGAAGGAAGTCTTGAAATACGGTTTTTTTTTTTTTTTTTTTTTTTTTTTTTTTTTTTTTTTTTTTTTTTTTTTTGTCTGCGGAAAATTTGCATGAGGGAAAGAGGGAGGCTTCATAAATGAAAAGGCACAACAAAAATTAGCTTTAAAATATTTTACTCTTAATAATAATATAATAATAATAATAATAATAATAATAATAATAATAATAATAACAAAACAGTATTGCAGTATTTAGCTAAAGACGGCAAATAGCAGGTGAAAATCACAAAAGGGTTTATTTTCAGTATCATTCTATACTCAAATCTCTCTCTCTCTCTCTCTCTCTCTCTCTCTCTCTCTGTCCTCGTAAAAGTATAAATGATTATCATATTAACAGGCTTACAGTGAGTAGAAATGCTGTCGATAAGTTTCAAATAAAAGAAAAAAGAAAGAAAGCATTAAGTAAATACTGGGCAGCTTGACTGAAAAGTTAATCCGAATATTATCAAACAAGCGAAAACGACCTTCGCGATAAAACTGCCGTTTCTGAAACCGCCTAAATGAGCCTCTATGCGGACCGACACTCCCCATTCGTGAGTAGAGAACCGATATCTAAAATCCATAGGCAACCCCCCTGTCAGTGGTGACAGATCGGTGTATTGAAATAAATACCAACGGAGGAAGTTTGGGTAGGGAAGTAGCGATGGATGGGCGTGCGTGTAGGCAAGAGAAAGGAGAGGAGAAGGAAGGATTGTAAGATGTTCAAGAGGAGGAGGTCCTGAATGCATGTGGACACCAGCTGACACAGTTCTCATGGTACCTACACCAGCAACTCTGACAGGAGTTCTGAGTTTCATTTGTGTTGGCCTGACGTTTGTGTGACTTGCTCAAGACCCACGCGTTAGTGCTATTTTCTTTCACTTTTTAGCTATATTTATCTCACTAGATAGTTTTAAGTTGAAAGATAAACGTCCTATGTATATCCTGATGATGTGAATGAATGCTTTTGGTTCATAATTCTTATTATGTTCTCATATTTATCAAATATTTTCTCCGCTGATATTTATTAAGAGGCGGAATTCATTTGTTTCACCAATTTTATATCCTCATTTTTACTTATTTAGAATTTTTATATTTCATTCATTTTTTGCAGATATTTTCAGATGACAGTTACAGGTGTTTATGTTGCACATAGTCTTTCTTCTTCGTGATCGCTTGCGTTACGGAAATATAAATTTAATTAAAACGTTTTGGAAAAGAAATAAGATGCTGTTTAATAGCTAAAGCTTCAGATTGGTGTTCATCGGTTGGAATCTATATTTCATGTTACATGTCACGTCTAAATAACAAGCAGCATAATTGCATTTCGCTCTATAAGCAATTTAATGATTAGCACCTCATAAGTTTCCGATTTTTGTCGGTTCGTACTTTAGAATGAAGCTGAATATATATATATAAATATATATATATTCATTGAATAGAATGGCTTTCTCACTGTTAACCAGCTTTTTTGAAATTGCTTCATATTTTCTAATTATTTTCTTTACTTCATTGTTCAGGTTACTAATGGACACATAATGGGGTTCTTCCATTTACTCCAGTATTTTTACACGCGACAGCTGTTTCGTCAACCTATACGTATTGACGTTTTCAAGCGTACTGATACAAATATGAGCCTACATGCGTTTTGTGACGTCATGAGGACGGAAAGGTAGTACAATTGCCAGATACCTAGTTTTAAGTATTTACAAAAGACTATAGTGGAACATAAAATAAGACAAATAAATAAATATGAAAAATAGTACGGCCCCATCGACGGAGAAAGAGGTTAAATCTGATATAGTATACAAATTTGTCTGTGCTGACGAGCAATGTCAGTCCCCCCAAAAATGCTATATCGGACACACAACCACCACACTCAAACGTCGCATGCAGGCCCACAGAAACCAAGGAGCCATTCATCAGCACTTTGTGGATACCCACAATAAAAAAACCATCATTACAAGAACTTCTCACAAACACCAAAATAATACACAAGGAAGGCAACTACAATCGTTTATTGATATCAGAAGCAGTCAGCATCGCAATGCAACGTCCCAGCCTTAACATCCAACGTGAGGCAGACCGTTCCTTGCCCTCGTGTAGGAGGCAGACCTTCAACCGCGTGGGACAAAACCCCCACACGCGGACAGGAGCGCACACTGACTTTCAGAAAAACATATATGAATTAAACATATATGTATAATAATAATTTATGTATAATGTGTATATAATAACTTACTTTCAACTTTTTTTTTATATAATTTCTGTTGTTAACATATTTATTTATTTGTCTTATTTTATGTTCCACTATAGTCTTTTGTAAATACTTAAAACTAGGTATCTGGCAATTGTACTACCTTTCCGTCCTCATGACGTCACAAAACGCATGTAGGCTCATATTTGTACTTACGGGCTGCTCTGTGAGCAAGAGCCCGTGCTGACACAAGGTCAGCTAAATCAAAAACAACAACAACATATTTGTATCAGTACGCTTGAAAACGTCAATACGTATAGGTTGACGAAACAGCTGTCGCGTGTAAAAATACTGGAGTAAATGGAAGAACCCCATTATGTGTCCATTAGTAACCTGAACAATGAAGTAAAGAAAATAATTAGAAAATATGAAGCAATTTCAAAAAAGCTGGTTAACAGTGAGAAAGCCATTCTATTCAATGAATGTTGTATCCGTGAAAAATTGTGCCCTAGAAGTAATATATATATATATATATATATATATATATATATATATATATATATATATATATATATATATATATATATATATATATATATATATATATATATATATATATATATATACATATATATATATATATATATATATATATATATAATATATATATATATATATACTATATATATATATATATATATATATATACTATATATATATATATAATATATATATATATATATATATATATATATATATAATATATATATATATATATATGTATATATATATATATATATATATATATATATATATATATATATATATATAATATATATCCGTGACATCAACAACAT
>NC_087207.1:74957920-74996095 GCF_015104395.2 Macrobrachium nipponense
ATTCTCACTTCAAAAAAGAGGTCAGGTACAAAAGGAGTAAAATACGCAGTTATGAATTGAGATTTCATAATTATCTATTTCGTTTAAGGGAAATTCCCAAATTAGTCCTTCACTCGAACAAAGAAAGAAAAAACAGATAAGTTTA
This sequence comes from Macrobrachium nipponense, assembly GCF_015104395.2. Taxonomy (NCBI): domain Eukaryota; kingdom Metazoa; phylum Arthropoda; class Malacostraca; order Decapoda; family Palaemonidae; genus Macrobrachium; species Macrobrachium nipponense. The sequence continues at coordinate 74,958,066 of NC_087207.1, forward strand.
AAATTAGATAAATAAAATAAGCTTCTCAACTTTCAACATGACATATCAAAAAACAATATTAGTAATAACTTCGGGATAACTATATTAAAGTAAAATCTCATTTGTCTTATGGGGTCCGTTCTCTCTTTGGATGATGGATAGACTTCGAAGATTTAAAAAATTCGACATCTCGACATTTTTTTATGAATTCCAGTTAGACCCAAAATTTAATGCAAAATTCTTCATAAACCCCTTGGATGATTGATTGATTTGTTAGTTCTTACTGGCGTATACGCCTTGGACACGTGCAGAAAATTACTTGCAGAATTAAAGAAAATTAGAAAGTGAGGAAAAAAATTTTTGCGCGGGCAGATATTGAAATTACCTCAGTTCAGAGAAAAAATTTGATTAGACGAAAAATGTCTCTGAAGTCAGAGAACTTTGATTTACCTCTCCTCCTCTTCCAGTGAATCTAGGAACGCTTACAGGGTAAGCAATATTAAACTGGAATAAATAGAAGAAGAATTCGGAGTGAAGACAATTGTACGAGAAACTGGAAAATCTCGACGAAAAATAAAAGCAAAGGGAAATTAACTAACTAATCCTACTGCTATACGTTCATTAAATACCCGAATCCAATTTTTTAAAGGTTGAATTTAAGTTTTAAAAAAATCTCTTTACATGCTAATGGAAAAAAGATTATTTCTGTAGGAAATACAGAGGCACAAAAGAAAGTCAGTTTTCTGTGTAAAATATTGTAAAGGGCAACGCTGTCAAGACATTTTATGGCATACCAGATTCTTTTCAAAACTGTCGGATATTTTAACGAAAAAAAAAAAACTTTAATGAATTTATGAAATTATGACTGGAGGAATCTCTATGAATTCTGATCGTCACGGCTAAGGGGATTCTTTTCGTTTACTCGGGGAGTAAGCCTATACAAATTACTTTGTTGTTGTTGTTGTTGTTCTTGTTGGGGGTAGGAAAGGTCTATGGCAGAGCTTAAAAAGGTCTGAAAATAGTGTTTCGCCTTCAGTTAAAGCTACAGGAATTTTAGGATAGGATATTTATCAGTTATTTATTAGATTGAAAATGTAAATAATATACAATGTGCATATTAAACAGTACAGAAAAATTACTTCAACTAAAATATAGCGTATTTATTTTAATTTTCGTTGGTGAAACAACGCTCTATTTGACAGTAGATTTTATCATATTTTAATTCACGTTAAAAGTTAGGAATATAATTCTTACAACTTATGCGTGAGGGGAAAATATTGCTCGCGTCCTGAGTAAGCTAGAGTTCGGATCACGCCTCGTTAACCTAAGAGCTCGTTTCAATTTTTTTAAAAACAACTTTGTTTATCAGTAACTAACGCCTCATTTTATCTATTGTTTTTAAGAAATTGAGGCAAAGTGGACGAAACCAATGTCCATCTCTACCTCAGGCCTAAGGAAACAAGAATGAGTTTTGAGGAGGAAAGGAAAAAGGGAATTTACTCAGAAGGAACCGATGCAAACGCCATGCTAAGAAGGGGAGTTCATAACAGCTAAGCAAACGCCAAATCTCGATTTCAGAGGTTATGAATGATGGTAGAGAAACAGTCAACAAATCGTGTAATACTTTAACTGATAAATTTCTCTCTCTCTCTCTCTCTCTCTCTCTCTCTCTCTCTCTCTCTCTCTCTCTCTCTCTCGTCGTTGTTTAAAATGGCACGACCTCCTTTTAAATTATTATCTCCTTTCATTTCTTTTTTCTTTTACATTGTCTGTAAGGTGTAAAAACGCGATGAAGATGATAACAGCCTACCACTTTATCATTCATATCTTTTACTTGAAAACAATCATATTACGTCTATAAAACTATATGTAATCTGTTGCCAAAGATTCAACTTATAGACAAAGAAGATTCCGAAGAAAGCATCTATAAGGTGTTCCAAGAACAATATCCCATATAATTATGTAATCTTCATGGTAACTTTTTTTTTTCTAACCAAAGCTGTCATTCCCATCTGTAATTGTGAAATAATTTTTCTTCTTTAAAATTTGCAGTGCTATAAAGAGGACAATGATTATTTATAGAATAAGAAATACCATTAATTTAGGAACATTTCTATTGAACTTTATTCGGAACGCATTTAGATCTCTGGAGCATTTGCGGCAATGGATCTACTTCCTTCGAAAGTTTCATCTTACAATATTACTATTTCCCATTTCGTATTTCCCATTACTTCTTTTACTTCTTTTCAGTGAACACCATATTCTTTGGAAGCGTTACTTTCAAGCTTATGGCCCCTTTTAGTGGGCTTGTTTCACATGAATAGGGTTCATCCTATCAATAATAATAATAATAATAATAATAATAATAATAATAATAATAATAATAATAATAATAATATAATAATAATAATAATAATAATAATAATAATTGTTATTAAAATATCCAGAATTATATATAAAAATATATTTCTATGTAAAAATATAAAAGACTTATGAACACCTGAACGGTGTTCCTCATCAGTGTGGATATTTTTTAAACAATTTGTTTTCACGGAACTGTGAATTTCTTAACAATAATAATAATAATAATAATAATAATAATAATAATAATAATAATAATAATATAATAATAATAATAATGATAATAATAATATATTGAAAGAAAGCAATTACTTGGATGACTGAAACCGGGAAAATAGATCTAAAAACTAACTTTTGTGAAAGATGACTTTGTGTCATAAACCATTAGCTAATGAAACATTTATTGTTTTATGCAATTATAAGAGCTTGATCGTCTAGAAAACAAATACGTTAGTTGTGTATAGTACTTAGAGCGCTTTCAAGAGTCAAGGTCTTACTGATTACGCACAGAATGAAAACCATTGTCATATAATGAGTACCTGAAACAATGTTATTTCCTTCATGTTGTGTGTTTTTTTTTTTTTTTTTTTTTCTGGAAGCTGACCTACTTCCTTCACGAACAAAAATAAATCCTCCAAAAGTCATTTATATAATCCTCTGAAAATCCTTAAGGAGATTCTGATAAATTTGAGAAATAGACGATACACAAAATCACAAAAAAAGAGAAGAATAAAAAGGATCCAGAAGGAAATCGCCTTAGACATTCAGCCCTATCTGAAAAGGATTGTTGTGAAGTTCGACTTCGGAAAAGGAGTTTGGGTAAGAGGATTTGATTATCATAAAATACTCAGTGAAAGCTAATCTGATAATAAAATACTTAGTGAGAGCTAATCTGACAATAAAATACTTAGTGAAAGCTAATCTGGCATTAAAATTCTAAGTGAAAGCTAATCTGATAAGAAAGTACGCAGTGAAAGCTAATCTACGACAAAATACTCTGTGAAAGCTAATCCGGTAATAAAATACTCAGTGAAAGTTAATCTGGAAATAAAATACTCAGTGAGAGCTAATCTACCGATAAAATACTCAGAGAAAGCTAATCTGATAATAGACTTCATTTGCCTGGGACGATCACACAAGGGAAGCATGCGGCCACAAGGCAGTGAGAGGAACAAAGGGATGTTCATTTGAGTTAGAAGTTTGAATTTTGAAAATGGGGAGTAAATACGACACTAGGAGTTAAGGAACTGGCAATATGCAGTTTCACAAGACGTACCTGGATGCCATGATCAGTGGACCTTTGTAGAAATGCGGCATCGGCTTTGTCTCGGGTCTGGGCGCGCCAGTAACACCGTGGTAGGCCTAAATTGGAAGGCTGGTGGCTGGACATCCGTCCGAGGTCACGACTGGAGGAGACTGAGGTCGAAGGCAGTTGTGTTTCATGGGGGATGGATTCAGCTTAACCCCTCAAGAGCAGGGCATCCTGAAAACAGAACATACAGCCAGCAGAGGGTTCACAGGAAAAAGGAGCTTAAGACGTAGGCCTAATAAGTACCTGGCTACCTACACACTTCCCTTTGGGATATGTCCTTAAGGCTGACAAGTCTTTATTTCCCCCCTTCTAACAGGAAATTCCTATCTCTGGCTGGTGTGCTTTGGGTTCCCGCCTAAAATCAGCTGATATTTGGGGGAATATGGCTGCTGTTTTACAAATAAAATAGATTAAATAAATGCTGGGGAGACGAGACGGTCAATAAATGTAACAGCTCCCCCTGTTAAGAAGGCATTCACTCCCTTTCGGGCATGAAGGCCTTGGCTAAATAAGTTGATCGTCTCGACTACCCAGTTCTCCTACTCTAACTGAGGTTATTAGAGCAGCGATACGGCTAACTACAGTGGCCTACCTAACTTATAGGTGGAGATGCTAAATGTACTAACTTATTGGATTAATGTAGTCTAGCCTAAGTAAGAACTACTGGTTGTCTGTGACGACAATCTACTCTATCCCTAGGTAAGGTTACTTGAAAATTCTTTTTGCTACTACCCTAATGCCCTAATGGAAATCATTAGCCTAACCTACTCATTACAGTTAATTAGAGCCGCAATCATTCCAGACTGTGGTACGCACAGCAGTGATTTATCGACTGAATTGTTAAAATACATGAGATGAGGTAATGATGCATGAGGATGATGAGTGGTTAGTAGAGTACCAGGATGGAAATGTAATGAGGTAATTACATTTAAGTGAGGGTTAGTGACACAAGTTCTAGGGGGTTAGAGGGTTAGTTTACTGGCAGAGAACAGGCTGGCTACCTTCTCTGGGTAGGTGCCAGGATCACTCTGCAATTGAATGTGACACTGTACCTCAGGCTCAGGTGTCAAGGAGAGCATGTGGCTCTTTTGTTAATGTGTTAATTACGTCCCTTCTACTTCTTCTTCTTATTCCTACAGGGCCTGGCTATACCAGTCCTAGGAGTAGACGGAGGCACCGACTCTGGGGTAAGGCCAGAAACGCCGTCAGGAGCAGAGGCAGTGATAGCCTGAGGGATTGCAGGAGAACACCCTACTTTGGTATCTGCAGCAACTGTCGTGGAGGCCCTCACTTCGGCTGCTGCGACAGCCGTCGTAATGGTAAGACTCCAGGCTGACTCCTGGTCGGGCAGTTCCTGGTCGTCCAGAGGAGGTGAGAAGGTAAGGTCTGCCGAAGGTTCATCCTCAGGCGACAGAGGTGAGGGTGAAGAAGCATGATGGACTGGAGATTGGCCATGGGCTGCGGTAAGCTCCATGCCTGTTGGAGGATCTCCTGTAGGAGGATCCTTGATAAGATTAGGCGCTGGCGCTAGCTCGGGGCCAGGCGCAGAGGTCAAGTTCTGTGGTGGCTCTACGTCCAGGCTGGATGGAGCTTGACACTGCTCAGTGCTGCCAAGTGGCACTGGTAGAGAGTTGAGGTCAGCTGGACCTGTGATGGGTACCGGAGGTGCAATACCTCTCAACGGGCCCTTGGTAATGGGAGACAGAGGCTCCTGTCTCTCGTGGAAGGCTAAGCCTTGGGGAAAATGGACAGTGTCCGCTGCACATAACTTGCTAGGGCACCTAGGCCAATTCGTGGAGTGCCCTATTACGTTACAGGTCTTGCAACGGAACTGTGAATGATCAATCTCCCTCCTTGGTAATGGGGGAGACTATTGGTGGACGTACTTCCCGGAGGAAGTAGAATTTCGATGACTCCTTGCTTTGGAGTGATTTGTTGTGGGGTTAAGACCCCTAGGCTTTTTGAAATGCGAGGGAGACTTCATGTCTTGCCCTAGGAGGAGGTCATAACCTCCTGGAATGTAGCTTGCAACTGCAAGGGTGCAAACTTTGGAGAAGTGAGGTCTGGTGACTCTCAATTGTATGGTCGGAAGGATCAGCTTGATATGGTTGATACCTTCAATGGTGATTAATTGACGTCTATCGACGTTAGCCCCTCGGGGGATTCGATCTTCCCGTATCAGGGAGATTTGAGCGCCAGAGTCGTCGTAGGCTCTGACGTGGCTTGGCTGATAATGAATTTGGAGGGGTGCGACGGTTATAGGGCCCTTACCCGAGGGTCCTAGTAAAGAAGGATTGGTAACGGCCATTGCAATTGCGGGAATATTGTGATTAGCGCACCCTCCGTAATTTGCAGACATGTGACCCTTGCGACCACAGTCTCGGCAGAACTTGTTCCAGAACTTCTTCCGTGGCACTGGAAGGTAAGGCCGAGATGGCACCACAGGTTGCGAATCTGTTGAGTCACCAAGGCTGGCAGTGTGCTCGGGCACAGGTGAAGAGTCCTCCCTAGCAGGGATTTGATGTGGGGAGGTGAATGAGTCCTACGTTGAATCACCCTCGAAAACAAGTTCGGGGTTAACTGGTGGGCTTACCTCTTCCAAAGTGGAGGAGGTAGGCGGTGAAATGGTAAGAGGCTGGCAGGATGCGACAGGAACTTCGGGCTCTGACACTGGGTCAGGGCCAGGTTCACAAATAAAAAGGATGTCGGGGGCATCGGAGGCACTAGCCTCTGAATCTAAAATAGAGGTTTGGTTATCTGGCATGCTGCAGGTGTCCGGTACACCTTGTAGAGGGAGCTGTGTCCAGGGGAGATATGGCTTTAGTAGATCTCGGCCCAATATCACCTGATATACATCATGAAATTGGTCAACTACGTCCAGGCAGCACAATGTGGTTTCCCTGGTCTCCTGGTCCAATAAGGGCATTTCCACCTTCAGAAGGACCGAAGAAACAGAATAGGGGTGACCGTCAATCCATTCAAACTGAATTTCTTTGTCCGTCTGGATTTTGGCACCCCTAGGCAATGCCTTTCTTGCAATGAGGGAGACCTTGGCTTTGGCATCGGCCATGACGTGTACCCACCGATAGGCCGTAGGAGACTGTTCATCAGGGAGGGCTACATGGTAGCCTTGGAGAAGTTCACCCTGGAAGCTCTCATCCCAAGGTAGGGATCGACTTGGGCACTGGTCGGAATCCACAGCATGCCCACGCACACAACAAGGGGTGCAGAACCTCCGCAACCACCTCGTACCGGGAGTCCAGCTTATGGTGTGGGGCTTGGAAACTTGCTGAGTGATTTCTTCTCTTTGCTTCTCTGCTTCTCTTTCCTTTCTCTCTACTTCTCTGGCTTTTCTCTGGTTTTCCCTTTCTTCCTTTTCTTGTCGTCGCGCGGCATCCTGCTGCGCCTCCATCCACTGGTCAAGTGATAGCCCAGTGTAACCGGCCTCCTTACCCAGAGCTATGAGGGTTCGGAGCTTCTCTAGCTCTATGGCAAAGAAGTCGCGGCAAGCAGGGGAAGACATTTCCCTTAGGCTGCAGTAAAGGCTCGGATGGAAATGATGGCCAGGAACAGTTCTGGATGGAATGGGAGTGCCTACTGTGTAACGTGGCACTCATATGGAAATGGGTTCTGCAATAATGGTAATGAAAAGTCTTAGAAGACTGGGTGCTCTGTGGCACTTGGGAATGGCACCTTCTGATGAGGCGGAAAATCAAATGGAGTGTGCGGCGTACGTCACACTTAAGGGCGTTCCTCACTTGGGAGACGCTGGAATAGGCAACCTGTAGGTCCAATACAGGTGCACAGCACTTATGGAGGCGTTCCTAGGTTGAGTGATCCGAAATGGTGGATACTCTAATGAATGGGCATTCCGTAGGACGGACACGCAGGTAGAATGGCTACCTGTATGGCTATACAGGTGCACGGCACTTTGAAGAGGCATTCCTTGGACAGCACTTAGGGCTGGTATTGCGGCACTTCGGGAGGCGTTCCCTTGAAGTGTTCCGAAGAATCACTGATCCTTGTACATGGACACACTAATGAATAGGGCGTTCCGTAAGGACGGACACACAGGTAAAGGGCTACCTGTACGTCTGTACAGGTGCACGGCACTTTGAGGAGGCGTTCCTTTTGTTGCACTGGTAGCGTGCTGGTGTGTCCCGTCGGACGACACTACATGCAGTATACTCAAGTGTACTGAAATGAAATGGCACTCTGTTCGTGGCAGAGTGTAATGGTGGAGGAGAGAAAGTAAAAGGTGGGAGTACTTCAGCAGCCAGACGATGGACAGTGTCAAGAATTAGTGGCACTGTAAAATGATACGACCTGTGGTGCACTGGTGGTGGCCAGTCCTAGACTGGTAGGCTTCCTTGTCTGGAAGTAAGGAATTTGCGTGCACACTGTGCAATCTGTGCTTGCGTTATACGAAAGTCTTTTGTGATAAAAGAAAATGAAAAGACCACTCGGGCAACGACAGGTAATGGTAATTTTAAAATGCTCAGTCCTTTGCTGAAGTACTCAATAAATGAAATAAATGCTTGCAAAACTGCAATGGACACAGGCGCGTACATATCATGCTCGGTGTAAATGAAAGACACAAGAGACTGAAGTAATGTTAATGTTAATAGACGTAGTACTCTTGGCTTGGTGAATAATAGGTTTACTCTCTCTCTCTCTCTCTCTCTCTCTCTGAGAGGGTGAAAATGATATATGATGAACTCCCTTGTATTTAATTGAACTAATACTTTTAGTTTTAATATGACGCAACTTGCGTTAAATGATCTACTTACGTTAACGTTTAATGAAAGAATTGCTTTGGAATACGTTTTATGAAAATGATAACGTGCTAGCGAGGAACGAGTTTTACGTTACTGGTAGCGGCTTGCGGTTATATGAAAGGATTTGCATTTTCATATGAAATTTACAATGATGCGTTTTACGTTAACAATTCTTGTAATTTTACTGTACTTTGAAGATTTACGTTAACTTTACGTAAGGTTACTAGGTCCCTGTGACAAGTGAAAATGACGGTAAGGATTTGAAGATGTAATGTTAGCAAACATTTGTAAATGAGGTTACGTTAAGTACGAAAGGAAATTAAACCTTCGCTCAGCGAGCGAGTGAGTGATGCTAGGTGAAACGCGTGGTGAGGCTAGCAGAGCGGGGTGAACAGCATGTCGTTCAAACAGCTGATCTGTAAATGCAAAAGCAATTTACAACACAAAATTCTAATTTCTTATTCAAGATGAATTATGTTAATTTCTCTGGCAGAATGATAGATACTAGTACCGAGATTAATATTATTTACGTTAAAGCTTCAAGACTTATGTTACTTTGCTTAAATCGTTGAGATAATGCTTAAAGGGATAAAAAACATGGCTGCGTTTTGTATGAAAGAAGAGGTTGGCTGGTAGGCCTGAGAGAGCGCTTGCGCTCAGCTGACGAGCTGGCAGGATAAGCGGTTGCCAACACTTGGAATGAAAAGTAAGTTAAAACGAATTCCCCTAACATATCACAGAAAAAAGAATTGTACACTTCTTTTGCCGTAACTATTAGTAGAACACTCCTAACTAGCTAGGCTTTCTAACACAGCAATAAACCCTGGCAAAGCACTTCCTATTTTGAACTAGTACTTTCTGGCATCTATCTTACACACGTGCTCATGTCTTGTCAGGCAAGAACAATGCAATTTACAAAATAACAGAATTCACTCGGCGCTCTGGCCGTTACAATATAATAATATTTCTCACTTATTTAAAACACTTCTAATAAAACTACTTAAACGTACCTTAAGCTAACATTGGTTATAAAATAAATCATATATGAATGATATACCTTACCGTGAGTCAGTGTGTGTCTTCCGCTGCAAGTGTGCTTTGGTTTACGCTTTTGTAAAGTCATTTACATTTTACGTTTTACAAGGGATAACGATTTACAAACTTTTTAAGCTAGCTAGGTTCGAATCTAGGCGAGGTGCGCCATTGTTACGTTTTAGCCCTGGCCTGAAGGGGCTCAAATACGTAAACGAAAATAGTTGAGGGAAAATGCAGAATAAATTACTTGAACTTACCTTATAAGGATTTACAGGGTTAATTTACTCTAGAGGAAAAGGTCGCCAGAAAACTCAGCTAATTACTTTACATACATTTACTAGCCTGGGAAAGAGTAAATGCAACTTGTCCACACGTGGGGACCAATATTATCTCTCACAAGGGGATAGCTGGCTAAAAATGAGGTTCCCGTAAAAGCTGGCTTTCAAAATTGTTCATATGTCTTGCGGTAAAGCATCACTTGCGGGAGCGAAGACTTGGACACGTGACTCAGGGAATCTGGAAAAATCCCAGATTAGACAAGATAAAAAAAGGACTTCTTGCACAAGTTACGATTATTCAGTTTCTCTAACACTGGGGAAAAGGAACTCTAGTGTTTAACTGAGGTATGCAATGACTTCATTTGTCTGGGATGATCACACAAGGGAAGCATGCGGCCACAATGCAGTGAGAGGAACAAAGGGATGTTCATTTGAGTTAGAAGTTTGAATTTTGAAAATGGGGAGTAAATACGACACTAGGAGTTAAGGAACTGGCAATATGCTGTTTCACAAGACGTACCTGGATGCCATGATCAGTGGACCTTTGTAGAAATGTGGCATCGGCTTTGTCTCAAGTATGGGTGCGCCAGTAACGCTGTGGTAGGCCTAAATTGGAAGGCTGGTGGCTGGACATCCGTCCGAGGTCACGACTGGAGGAGACTGAGGTCGAAGGCAGGTGTGTTTCATGGGGGATGGGTTCAGCTTAACCCCCCAAGAACAGGGCATCCTGAAAACAGAACATACAGCCAGCAGAGGGTTCACAGGAAAAAGGAGCTTAAGACGTAGGCCTAATAAGTACCTGGCTACCTACACACTTCCCTTTGGGATATGTCCTTAAGGCTGACAAGTCTTTATTTCCCCCCTTCTAGCAGGAAATTCCTATCTCTGGCTGGTGTGCTTTGGGTTCCCGCCTAAAATCAGCTGATATTTGGGGGAATATGGCTGCTGTTTTACAAATAAATAGATTAAATAAATGCTGGGGAGATACGACGGTCAATAAATGTAACAATATATATACTATATATATATATATATATATATATCATATATATATATATATATATATATATATATATATATATATATATATACATATATATATATATATATTATATATATATATATATATATATATATATATATATATATATATATATATGTATATATATATAGATATATATATATATATATATATATATATATATATATATATATATATATATATGTAGGCGATATTATACGCAAGGGTCAGTTGGTATACTTCCCATCCTCGTCGGAGTATCATCGACTGCGATGATAATTCTAAGTTTCTTCAGTATCTTCTTTGGGTATCAAGGCGAAGACGTTTAAAACTCATGTTGGTAAACTTAACAATGTATTTACGAAAAACTACATCTCTTGAGTAGGTGCAAGACGTTGTTGAGAGAACTTGATTCTAGGAGAGGAAGTAGAAGTCTGAGATACAATACAATTACAAAATCACAGGAGAGCAAACCTTAGCTCAGCATACGAACATACATACAGATGAACATATGAGACAAAAGTCACGTAGCACGGTTTGTGGGTAGAGCGCCAACAGGGTTTCTCAAGCGAAAGCATTGTTGACGTTTCACACAACAATGGATATGATGACTACAGGTGTCTACAAATCAGGACGCTGATGCAAGCAACGTCGAGGCTTTGTCAGCATTACATTAACAATGTTTATCACACTCCTGCAAGTTCCTATATGCCCCCTTGGGTCATTGGTTTAATTAACAACACAGTTTTTATTTTTTATATATGGAATGTCACATACATTCCTCACATATATGTAAACTCTTATATATATATATAATATATATATATATATATATATATATATATATATATATATATATATATATTATATATATATATATGAGCAGCAAGGGTTTAAATGGAGAAATCTGCTTCATATGGGCGTTTATTTAAAGCAACGTTTCAGGGACCAGCCCCATTTTCAAGCTGAAAATTTTAATAATAGAATAAAATTAAAATAATTACTCATCTAAAAAACATACAATTGCTATACATAAAGCAAATTAAAAGAACACCAACGAAACTCAAGTACCATTTCCAGTAGAGTAAGGAAAACGAGTGACTAAAAAACAAAACATAACACGAAGTCATCTCTGTTGTTTACGCCAGGTACAGAGATGGTGGAGGCAGTTTGGTTGTTCAATTTCGGAACAATCGTTTTTATAAAGAGCGATTCGAAGACCGCTAGCTGCTGCGGAGAATACTCTTTTGAAAGGATCTTAAAGTTTTTATATTCAATATTGACTCTGCATTTCTTTGTGTGGTCACGGATGCTGGAAAATTCAGGAGATGATAATTTGCCTCCAGTACGGAAAGTCACCCCCCCATGGCAATCTATTCGGACCTTAAGTAGTCTTCTTGAGGCTCCGATATATTTTCCTAGATCAAATATAGGACAAGTATACTAATATAAAAATATTAGATGCCATATGAGGGTTCAAATTGTCTTTATATTTAAAAATAGATCCAATTGTCACTGGGTTTGAATATAACTTTCTCATATTTATTATATAAACGAATATATTTTCTCAGCTGAATCTTTTCTCATGCTCCAAATATGGTGTTGATGTCAAGGATATATATATATATATATATATATATATATATATATATATATATATATATATATATATATATATATATATATATATATATATATATATATATTATATATATATATATATATATATATATATATATATATATATATATATATATATATATATATATATACACATATACTATATTATATATATATATATGAATATATATACATATATAATATACATATATATATATATATATATATATATATATATATATATATATATATATATATATATATATATATATATATATATTCAACTTCATTCTAAAGTACGAACCGACAAAAATCGGAATCTTATGATGTGGTAAATCATTAAATTGCTCATAGAGTGAAATGCATTTATGCTGCGTGTTATTTAGACGTGACATTTAACATGAAATATAGATTCCAACCGATGAACACCAAACTGAAGCTCTAGCTATTAAACAGCATTTTATTTCTTCTCCAAAACGTTTTCATTAAATTTGTATTTCCGTAACGCAAGCGATCACGAAGAAGAAAACCTGTGCAACATAAACACCTGTAACTGTCATCTGAAAATATCTGCAAAAAATGAATGAAATATAAAAATTCTAAATAAGTAAAAATGAAAAAAATAGAATTGGTGAGACAAAGGAAGTCCACCTCTCAATAAAAATCAGCGGAGAAAATATTTGATAAATATGAGAACATAATAAGAATTATGAACCAAAAGCATTCATTCACATCATCAGGAAATGCATAGGACGTTTATCTTTCAACATAAAACTATCTAGTGAGATAAATATAGCTAAAAATTGAAAGAAAATGGCACTAACGTGTGGGTCTTGAGCAAGTCACACAAACGTCAGGCCAACAAAATGGAAACTCAGAACTCCTGCCGGAGTTGCTGGTGTAGATACCATGAGAACTGTGTCAGCTGGTGTCCGCATGCATTCAAGACCTCCTCCTCTTGAACATCTTACAATCCTTCTTTCTTCTCTCCTTTCTCTTGCCTACACGCACGCCCATCTATCGCTACCCCCCCCCCCCCCCCCCCCCCCCCCCCCCCCCCCCCCCCCCCCCCCCCCCCCCCCCCCCCCCCCCCCCCCCCCCCCCCCCCCCCCCCCCCCCCCCCCCCCCCCCCCCCCCCCCCAAACTTACTCCGTCGGTATTTATTTTAATACACCGATCTGTCACCACCGACAGGGGGGTTGCCTATGGATTTTAGATATCGGTTCTCTACTCACGAATGGGGAGTGTCGGTTCGCAAATTGCATAGAGGCTCATTTAGGCGGTTTCAGAAACGGCAGTTTTATCGTAGAGGTCGTTTTCACTTGTTTGATAATATGGGAATCGAATCTGTATATCTTTATTCGGATTACCTTTTCATTCAAGCTAAACAGAATTTACTTAATGCTTTCTTTCTTTTTTTTTATTTGAAACTTGTCGACAGCATTTCTATTCACTGTAAGCCTGTTAATATGATAATCATTTATACTTTTACGAGGACAGAAAGAGAGAGAGAGAGAAGAGAAGAGAGAAACAAAGAGAGAGGAAGAGAGAGAAGAGAGAGAAGAGAGAGAGATTTGGGAGTAGAAATGATTACTGAAAACAAACTAAACCCTTTTGAGGATTTTCAAATAGAATGGCTATATGGCCGTCCTTTTAAATACTGTGATACTGGGTTTTATTATTATTATTTTATTATTATTATTTTAATTAATTATTTATTTATTATTTATTTATTATTACTTATTATTATTATTAGTTTTTATCAGTCAAATACCATTTTAAAGCTAAATGTTTTTGTTATGCCTTTTCATTTATGAAGCCTCCCTCTTTCCCTCATGCAAATTTTCTGCAGCATTTCAAATCGCTTGAAATATATGCCCATAGCAAATTTATCTTATGATCATATTACGTTTATGAGTTAAGTGATGATTTTACGGCCAGACAAAAAAAAAAAAAAAAATAAAAAAAAAAAAAAAAAAAAAAAACAGTTATCTCGAAACCTTCATAACGCATGTGACCGCCTCGTTTTTTTAAAACGAGGATGGTCGTTCTTAAGCCATTCTTTTTTTTTTCTTTCGCGGGAAGAATCGAATCCTCCTCTTACCCAAACCCCTTTTCCGGAAGTCGGACTTCACAACAATCCTTTCCATAAATACGGATGAATGTCTAAGGCGAATTTCCCCCATGGGAGCCTTCCTCCATTCTCGCTTTTTTCTTTATGAGGGTTTGTTTATGGTCTCTTTCTTTCACAAATGCATCAGGATCCGCTTTAAGGATTTTCAGCGGATTATATAAATGACTTTTTGGATTGCCTTTATTCCTGTTCTTGAAGAAGCTAAGGGCCAATTTTGCGGGGAGGAAACTAGAACGGCCCTTTCGTATCGAACAAATATCGTTCCTTCCTTTATGTATTCATCACTTATTAGGAAGTAGTGTGTTTTTCATTCTATAGGTACTTTTGCGAATCTTGGCAACTCTTGGTTGGGGCATTCTTTTAAATACCAATTCAACATCATAGAAATACAATCAGTCACGTAATAAGTATAATCAATATATAACTGTAACGCATCGTTTTTCCTCGATCCCTTATGAATTTAAAATAAGTTCAGTTGAATTCCTTTATTGCAGTAATGAATCCTATTAAAGACTCTTCAATAAGATCTTCATTCAACGGAACATGACTTTTTTGAGTATATTTTCCCTGGCTTTAGTCACCCACCCGGTTACTCTAGCGACACGTCCTTTGGTCCAATTTTGATGTCTCGTCCCTTTGCAGGAAATTTCATAAGATAAAAGTATAAAGTCCGGAAGAATGAATTTAGTGCTTTTCACAAACGAGACTTTTCGGTCCAAAAGAGTCATTTAATTTATTGGTTGATGGAAATTCCGGAGTTTTAAACGCGCCGTCTGGATTGAATTCCTTATTTACCTGGAATAGAATGGCAAAACCGTATTCGCAATACGTTATCATGTAATGTAATTTCCGTATTCCGCAATGATCACTATTTTCTCCTTTTTGCAGTGGCGAGAGAAAGTCGTGTGGGAAAATTGATTCACATCTGCAAATTAGTTATTCAAAATCCGGTAAAAAAAGGAAAAGAAAAAGAAAAAAAGGAGGGGTCGGGGGAGGCGCCTTACGGAAAAAATAAAAAATAAAATATTGAACACAAAATAAATTTCATACCGAAGAGACCATGTTAGAAGGTAAGGAGTGCGAGAGGAGTAGAAGAGAGAGAGAAGGTAGGAGAAAGAGAGAGAGGCGAGAGAAGAGAGAGAGAGAGAGAGGCATTCTCTTTCAATGAATTTGAACTCTGAGGAATGCTTCCCCATTTATTTCTCCCACGATGCCGCAGAACTTGTCTCCGGACTCGTTATATACGAATATTTCGACAATCGCCGGAAGTTTCTCTTGGATTACAAAATGAAGATGTTTCTAGACTGATGGAAAACCTCCCATAGTCCTGAGGAATGAAGGTTAAGATCAAAAAGCAAGGAAGAGTTGCTATGGCAAAGCATGAATTATGATTTGTTTTGTGTCATTTTATGCAAATTAGTCATCTTGCTTTTTGCTGACTTTTTCCGGTCGAATTCAGAAAAAAAATATTTCGCCATAACGAAAGAGAGAGAGAGAAGAGAGAGAGGAGATAGAGAAGGGAGAGAGAAGGAGGAGGGACGAGAGAGAAGACCAGAGAGATAACCATACTCTGAAATTTTTCAAAGGATCCCTCTCAGCCAAAATCTTGTGACAACCATATTTTCAAGACGATTTTCTCTCATCAAAATTCTTAAAACAAATCCTCAAGTCGTAATGTCATGAATTTTGAAAATATTCTACTTGTCGCATTGTAAGAAAATCCTACAAAGATACTGGCAACGAATGAAAATTTCTGAATATCATTAGTATTTAAAATATTTCATTTGCGAAATTCATCTTATTAAGATTCAATCATCTTTTCCTTTTTAACATCACATTGGCAAGCATATCAGTGACATGAATTTGATCATTTCCTATTGCTTTTTCTTTGTTTTGAGTGATTTTTCCGAATTTTATCCTACCTTCCATTTCCACTACCTGTTTCCTGTTTTTATTATTTTTTTTATTTTCCCATAACCTGTGTTCGTTTCCTAGAATTTATCATTTTAACTAAGAAAAGGCAGGGGGAAGGTGTTCATTAAAGTTCTCTAACCTTTCAAAAATTTGTATTTTCTTTTTTTTGGTTTAATTTTAATCTAATTTTCCTTCTAACCGATGCAATTTCAGCCTCTTACATGCATATATATCTTTATTTTGCAATTTCTAATTTCTTATATTACTTTCTCTAATTCTGACCCCAAATATTTTATATGAATTTCTAAAGGCGTAGTAATAAGTCAGGACGTGAGTACTACTCTTGTCAAGTTGTTTTTCCAATATTGACTAATTTCCCTGTAATTGCTGATTGGATTTTAAAAGTGTGGAAACAAAAACTCGGGAGTCAAGTCTATCATAACCAGATGAAGTGAAGAAACCACGGTATTGTCGAAAATCATGATTCAGTCATTGCTATAACTTTTCTGCGGTGCCAGTTTTCCTAAAATGTCTCCACCAATTACTGTATCTTGAAACACTTAACTTGAAATCATTTAATGCATAGATATATATAATTAATATATATTAATAATAGATATAATATATATAATATATTATAAATTAATAGATATATAGATATATATAATATATAATATATATAATCTATATATAATATATTATAATATATATAGATATTATTTATATAAATAAATTATATATATTTATATATATATATATATTATTAATATAATATTAATCTATATATATATATATATATACAGATTATATGATTATATTATTTATTATATATATTAATATATATATATTAATATTATATATTTTTATTTATTTATATATAGTATATATATAAATATATAATAATAGATATATATATATTATATAATATATATATATAATATTTATTAGGTCTTATTTATATTAAATATATAAAGTTATTATATATATATATTATATAGTTCTATATAATATATATATATTATTATTATATAAGATATAATAAATATTATATATATAAATATAATTATATATTATAATATATATTCTAGTTATATAATATTTATAGATATTAGATATAATATAAATATAATATAATATATAATATATTTAAATAAATAATATATATATATTATATATATAGTATTATGATATATATATATTATATATAATTATATATATATTTTATATATTATTTATATCGATATATATATTATTATCTTAATATTAATATAAGTTATTATTTATTTATTATATTATATATAATTATTATATTTAATTTAATCTTTATATATATATAAATAAATAACATAAATAAATATATATATATATATATTGAATATATAATAATTATAATACATATAATAAATATAGATATATTAGTTATATATATATAATTATATAATATATATATTTAATATATATATATTATAGATAAATATATATATAATATAGATATATATATTATATATATAATTATAAGTTAATAAATATAAACAATATATAATATATAAATATAATAATATATATATAGTATATAATATTATATATCTTTATAATTTTATAATTATATATTAATAATATTATAGATTATATATATATATATAGATATCGATTTATTTATATCATATTATATAATATTATATTATAATATTATATATTATATACATACTATTTATTTATATTTATTTATATATATATATAATATATTAATATATATATAATATTTATTTATATATATATTTATTTATATATTATAGTTATATATTATATATATATTATATAATATAGTTTTATATATTATATTTTTATATATATATATAATATATCTATAGATATATATATATATATATATATATATTATAGTATATATAGATATATAAATTAAATTATATATATATAATATAATATATATAATATCATTTTATATTATAATATATTATATAGATATTATATAATACATATATATATGGTATTATATATTTTATTATATATATATTTATAATTTATATATATATATCTATATATATATATATAGATATATATACTATATATAGATATTATATGATATATAATATATATATATCATATAAGTATATACTATCATATATATTTTATTTATAGATATAATTTATTTATATATATATATATATATATTATTTATTATATTATATATTTATTTATATTATATTTCATTTATATATATATATTAGTATTTCAATTATATATATATAATAATATATAAATATATATTATTCTATATATATAATCAATATATATATATTATATATATATAAATATATAATATAAATATATATTATATACTATTAGATATATATCAATATTATATACTATTATTAATAAATAATATATATATATATATATATAGATATATATGAATATATATATATATATCATCATTATATATATATATATGTATATCTTTATATTATATTATATATAGTATATTATTTATTTATATATATCATATATTCATTTACTTTATATATTAATATTATATACTAATATATATATATTTATTTATATATTATATTATATCACTTTTATTTATATATTCATATATATTCAATACATAATATATATAGAATATATATTATATATATATATTATATATAGATTATAATATAATCACTATCTATATAATATTATAGATATATTATATATATATATATATATATTATATAATATATATATATACTATAAATTTAATATAATATATATATAATATATAGATATCAATATATAATATCATATAACTGGGTATATTCATTATATATATATATTCTATTTCGATATTAGATTGAGAACAAAATAATTGACCAAATACCGAAGCGGATTTTGGTCAACTTTTGAGCAAAACGGACAAAGATAAACGCAACAAAAACTATAAAGAAATAGACAAAAAAAAATAATAAGGGGAACCGAATTAGGATAAATCTTCTCAGCCATTCATTCCTCCTCTTGAAAGGGATTGCTATAAACGGATTTCAACTGTTCGAAAGAGGTTTTGTAATATGGCTGCATTCCTTCCATTGAAATTAATAGAAATGTCCCTTTATAGTATAGTCTCATTTTAATTTTAAAAAAGAAGTCAGGAAACAAATTAATCCAAAGAATAAATATGAACTCTTTTTTTTAATATATTTCTCCGTTTCGTTTCGAGAAGATGTTTCTAAATTAGTCTTTCTGCCGAACCAAAGCAAAAGGAAAAAATTAAATAAAGCCACTAGACAAAAGGCACAGTTTATCGATGTATATATATAATTATTTATATATTAGATATATATATATATAATATATATAATTATTATAATATACATATGTATGTATATATATATACATACACATATTTATATATATATGGTGTGTGTATGTGTGTGTTCTGACCTAGACAAATCACCCTCGATCTGGATGCTTCGCGTAATTAGACAATCGATATGGAACCCCGTCTACCATGTTGGCCAATTCGAGCGTTTGACAGCTCGTAGCCTTTTGTTATGAATGCGATATGAACTTATAGGCGTATCTGTTGGCGTTGATTTGGAATTAGCGGTTCAACTGACTGTTCTTGATTTCGTCCCCGTCCACTTGGACTGGTTGGTTTCAAATCCCATGGGGGGACGAAATTATTATCAATTAAAAAATTTCCCCTTGCGGTAACAGATATGAAAATATATCATTTGGGAGGTCAAAGTGATTTAAGATATTAAACGGTACATTTGTTTTAAGCTTTGAAATTTGATATATAAATGGATCACGGTTTCGATTGTGATCAAGTTGAGTTCATAACAAAAGGCTAACGTGCTGTTCCAAACCGCCTCGAATTGGCCAACATGGTAACACGGGGTTCCATATCGATTCTAATTACGAAAGTCATCCCAGATCGAGGGTGATTTTGTAAGGTTCAGAATTCGATATTGAACTTATAGCGTCTCGGTTTGGCCTGATTGATAGGCGTCACTGAACTGTTCTGATTTCGTCCGCCCCGTCCACTTATTGGACGGTGGTTCGATCCCATGGGGGGACGAAAATTAAATTTATTTTCAATTAAAAATTCCCAAAAATTCCCCTTCGGTACATAAATATGAAAATAAAATATCCATTTGGGAGGTTAAAGTTGAATTTTGAGATTAACTTAAAGGACATTTGTAGCTTGAATTGATATAATAAATGGTATTCACGGTTCAGATGTGATAATTAGTCATAACAAAAGGCTACGTGCCTTGTCAAGAAACGCTCGAATTGGCCCAACCATGGTAGAACGGGGTTCCATATCGATTCGAATTACGAAAGCGATTGCCAGTGATCGAGGGTGATTTGTAAGGTCAGAATCGATATGAACTTAATAGCCGTCTCTGTTTGGCTGATTGGATAGCGTCACTGACATGTCTTCTGATTTCGGTCTCCGTCCACTTGGACGGTGGTTCGGAATCCCATGGGGGGACGAAATTTATTATCAATTAAAAAATTCCCCCTTCCGGTACAATATATTAAAATTAAAATAATTCATTTGGGAGGTAAAGTTGAATTTAGATATTAAAAGGACATTTTGTAGCTTGAATTGATATATAAATATCACGGTTCGATGTGAGAATTATTCATAACAAAAGGCTACGTGCTGGTCCAAATAAACGCTCGAATTGGCCAACATGGTAGGATAACGGGGTTTCCATATCGATTTCTGAAATTACGAAATGCAATCCAGATTGGATGGGTGAATTTGTAAGGTCAGAACTTCGATATGACTTATAGCGTCTCCTGTTGGCTGATTTGGATAGCGTCACTTCACTGTTTCTGATTTCGTCCGCCCCCGTCCCACCCTTGGAACGGTTGGGTTTCGAGTCCCATGGGGGGACGAAATTATTATCCAATTAGAAAAAATTCCCCTTCGGTAACATATTGAAAATGAAAACATCATTTGGGAGGTAAAGTGAATTTAGATATTTAAAGGACATTTGGTAGATTGAATTGATTATATAAAGTGGATCACTGTTCGATTGTTGATAATTATTCATAACAAAAGGCTACGTTGCTGTCAAAACGCTCGAAATTTGGCCAACCCATGGTAGATCCTGGGGTTTCCCATATCGATTCTAATTACGAAAGCATCCAGAATGAGGGTGATTTGTTAAGGTCAGAAATCGATATGAACTTAATAACGTCTCTGTTGGCTGATTGGATAGCGTCACTGGACTGTTTTTCTGACTTTCGTCCCCGTCCACTTGGACGGTGGTTCATCATCCCATTGGGGGGACGAAATTATTACTCAGTAAAAAAATTTAGAAGAAAGTAGAATTAACGAGAAGGGAAAAAAGTTCCCCTTACCAGATCTCCCCTTCGTAACATATATGACCAAAATACTATCAATTTGGAGGTAAAGTGAATTTTAGATTTAAGAGGACATTTGTTAAAGGCTTGTGAATTGATATATTAAAGGAATTCACGTAAGTTAGGATCGAAGATGTTGTTTTCAAGGAACAGCGAAAAGTTGGTGAAAGAAGGGGCGGATGTTTACACGGGTTCGATGTGATAATTAATTCATAACAAAAGGCTTACGATGCCTGGTCAAAACGCTCGAATTTGGCCAACAACTTGGTAGACCGGGTTCCATCATCGATTCTAATTTAAGAAACGAAAGCCACTACCAGATCGAGGGGATATTTTGTAAGGTCAGAATCCGATATGAACTTATAGCGTCTCTGTTGGCTGATTGG
The DNA here is from genome assembly GCF_015104395.2 of Macrobrachium nipponense. Classification (NCBI taxonomy): domain Eukaryota; kingdom Metazoa; phylum Arthropoda; class Malacostraca; order Decapoda; family Palaemonidae; genus Macrobrachium; species Macrobrachium nipponense. The sequence continues at coordinate 74,980,269 of NC_087207.1, forward strand.
ATAGCGTCACTGACTGTTTCTGATTTCGTCCCCGTCCCACTTGGACGGGTTTTGGATTTCCGATCCCATTGGGGGGACGAAATTATTATCAATTACAAAAAATTCCCCTTCGGGTACATTACTTGTAAATGAAAAATATCATTTGCATTTGGAAGGTAAAGTGAATTTAGATATTAAAGGAGCTTTGTAGCTTGAATTGATATATAATGATCACGGTTCGATGTGATAATTATTCATAACAAATGGCTACTGCTGTCAAACGCTCGAATTGGCCAACATGGTAGACGGGGTTCCATATCGATTCTAATTACGAAAGCTCCCAGATCGAGGGTGTTTGTAGGTCAAATCGATATGAACTTATAGCGTCTCTGTTGGCTGATTGGATAGCGTCCACTCTGTTCTGATTTCGAATCCCCGTCCACTTGACGGTGGTTCGATCCCATGACGAAATTATTATCAATTAAAAAATTACCCCTTCGGTACATATATAAAATATATCATTTGGGAGGTAAAGTGAAGATATTAAAGGACATTTGTAGCTTGAATTGATATATAAATGGATCACGGTTCGATGTGATAATTATTCATAACAAAAGGCTACGTGCTGTCACGCTCGAATTGGCCAACATGGTAGACGGGGTTCCATATCGATTCTAATTACGAAAGCTCAGATCGAGGGTGATTTGTAGGTCAGAATCGATATTGAACTTATAGCGTCCTCTGTTGGCTGATTGGATAGCGTCTGACTAGTTCTGATTCGTCTCCGTCCACTTGACGGTGGTTCGATCCATGGGGGGGCCACGAAATTATTAATCAATTAAGATTTCCCCTTCGGTACATATATGGACTATGGGATCATTTGGAGGTAAAGTTGAATTTAGATATTAAAGGACATTTGTAGCTTGATTGATTATATAAATGGATCACGGTTTCGATGTGATAATTATTCATAACAAAAGGCTACGTGCTGTCAAACGCTCGAATTGGCCACAATGGTAGACGGGGTTCCATATCGATTCTAATTACGAAAGCATCCAGATGGAAGGGTGATTTGTAAGGTCAGAATCGATATGAACTTATTTAGCGTCTCTGTTGGCTGATTGGATAGCGTCACTACTGTTTCTGATTTCGTCCCCGTCCACTTGGACGGTGTTCGCGTCCCATGGGGGGACGAAATTATTATCAATTAAAAATTCCCCTTCGGTACATATATGAAAAATATATCATTTGGGAGGTAAAAGTGATTTAGATATTAAAGGACATTTGTAGCTTGAATTGATATATAAATGGATCAACGGTTCATGTGATAATTATTCATAACAAAAAGGCTACGTGCTGTTCCAAACGCTCGAATTGGCCAACATGGTAGACGGGGTTCCATATCGATTCTAATTACGAAAGCATCTAGATGGAGGGTGATTTGTAAGGTCAGAATCGATATGAACTTATAACGTCTCTGTTGGCTGATTGGATAGCGTCACTGACTGTTTCTGATTTCGTCCCGTCCACTTGGACGGTGGTTCGATCCCATGGGGGGACGAAATTATTATCATTAAAAAATTTCCCCTTCGTACGAGTATATATATCATTTGGGAGGTAAAGTGAATTTAGATATTAAAGGACATTTGTAGCTTGAATTGATATATAAATGGATCACGTTCGATGTGATAATTATTCATAACAAAAGGCTACGTGCTGTCAAACGCTCGAATTGGCCAACATGGTAGACGGGGTTCCATATCGATTCTAATTACGAAAGCATCCAGATCGAGGGTGATTTGTAAGGTCAAATCGATATGAACTTATAGCGTCTCTGTTGCTGATTGGATAGCGTCACTGACTGTTCTGATTTCGTCCCCGTCCACTTGGACGGTGGTTCGATCCCATGGGGGGACGAAATTATTATCAATTAAAAAATTCCCTTCGGTACATATATGAAAATATATCATTTGGGAGGTAAAGTGAATTTAGATATTAAAGGACATTTGTAGCTTGAATTGATATATAAATGGATCACGGTTCAATGTGATAATTATTCATACACTATGGCTACGTGCTGTCAAACGCTCGAATTGGCCAACCATGGTAGAACGGGGTTTCCATATCGATTCTAATTACGAAAGCATCCAGATCGAGGGTGATTTTTGTAAGGTCAGAATCGATATGAACTTATAGCGTCTCTGTTGGCTGATTGGATAGCGTCACTGACTGTTCTGATTTCGTCCCCGTCCACTTGGACGGTGGTTCGATCCCATGGGGGGACGAATTATTATCAATTAAAAAATTCCCCTTCGGTACATATATGAAAATATATCATTTGGGAGGTAAAGTGAAGATATTAAAGGACATTTGTAGCTTGAATTGATATATAAATGGATCACGGTTCGATGTGATAATTATTCATAACAAAAGGCTACGTGCTGTTGTAAAAAAAAAAAAAATAAACAAACGAAGCTCGAATTGGCCAACATGGTAGACGGGGTTCGTCTTCCATATCGATTTCTAATTATCGAAAGCATCCAGATCGAGGGGGTGATTTGTAAGGTCAGAAAGAATCGATATGAAACTTATAAGCGTTCCTCTGTTGGCTTGATTGGATAGCGTGCCACTGACTGTTCTGGATTTTCGTGTCCCCGTCCACTTGGACGGTGGTTCGATCCCATGGGGGGACGAATTAATTATTCAATTAAAAAATTCCCCATTCTCGTACATAATATTGCAAAATATATCCATTTGGGATGGTAAAGTGAATTTAGATATTAAAGGACATTTGTTTTTAGCTTGAATTGATATATAAACTGGATCCGGTTCGATGTGATAATTATTCTCTAATATAATATATATATATATATTATATATATATATATATATATATATACATATACCTATACATTTATATAAAGTATATATATAGTATATATATATATATATATATATATATATATATATATATATATATATATATATAAACTACTGAACTTTAAATTTTTTTCAGCTATAGCCAGCATCTGCTATTGTCCTCCTCTTCCAATTTTCACTGTTAAAAGAGGATTGTTTAACCTAAGCCTTTGATGTGATATATATATATTTTTTAACATTGTCTCTTCTATATTTTATTTGAAAGCGTCGATTAAAACAAACAAGTGAAACAATAACCTTTCGTTGATATATCCACCATTTGTATATGTCGAACAAAAAAACCAATGCAATTTTCTCTCTTTGGTGTTTTCATTATAATTCTTATATGCCATATGATTCCCTCTTAATACCGCATTTATCATTATTGAAATATTAAATAATACTTATGTTTGCAAATTTTAGAAGAGGCACATTCAAAATATCTTAAACAGTAAACACAGGATATAGGGCAACCATTGAACTCTTTCGAACACAATCCTAATCTGGCAGATTTCTTATTTCTACAGAAATAGAAAAGGAACTTAATACTCTGCTCTAAGTATTTTGGAAAACTACAAAAGAATGACAATTCGATATTATATTAGTAAAAATAATTCCTCATTGGCAATAGATAAGCGTCACGAAGAAATCCAAAGGTTAAATCCATTTCTAGGTGAGCCAACCTAACGCTTAAAAAAAAAAAAAAACAATTAAAAATAGTCAGAGGAGCAACGGAAGGTAGACCAAACCAATCAATCGTTAAACACCCAGTTACTGGTAAAGGTACCATGAAAACTTTGTCAGCTGGTCTATACTCAACTCCTCAGTGGCTCCTCTTAGATCTTCTCCTTCCCTTCTTCCTTCTCCTACTTCCCCTCCTCCTGAACATTCTGCATACATTCTACTTTCCCCCCCCCTCCTTCCTTTTCCTGCTCCTTCTCTTAACCCCCCCCCCCCCCCCCCCCCCACCCCCCCCCCCCCCCCCCCCCGACACCCTCCGCGCACCCAAGGTACGACCAACCCAGCCACCTCTCTACCCACTGGAACACCTTCAAGCAAACTTCTGCCGACGGTGTTTATTTCAGCACAGAGATCCCTGTCGCCTCCGACAGTGGTATGGATTTTAGATATCGGTTTCCTCCCTGGCCGTGAATGGAGACTCCCGATTCGCATATTGTATCCGGGCACAATTAATGGGTTTAAGAAATGACTACCTTCATTGCAAAAGTAAATGTTATATTATTACTCTTCAGTAGATGAAACTCATTCATATGGAACAAGCCAGCAGGGGTCATCGTTGTTCATTAGGAAGAATTAAGAGGAGGGATGGGGAAATACAGAAAGAAGAGATCTCACTAATAAAAATAAGTTAATTAGTTAATAGTTAAGCAGAAAAAATTAATTAAAATGCAAGAATAATAGTATTAGGGTAGTAAATCATTGCACTTTTCGCTTCAACATCTGAAGTTCCAGTTGTATGACATTCTCTGGTAGGCTGTTCCACGGTCCAACGGTGTGATGAATAAAGGACCTCTCGAACTGACAAGTTCGACAGCGAGGCACCTTTACTGCTCGTTGGTGCTGCTGTTCAGCGAATCTGGTTGCTCTCGGCGCATGAAGGGTGTTGATGCAGAAACACAAACCCATCTAGTTGGTAAAACAATGTCGTTACTTTTGTAAGTGGTAGTTAAAGAGTTGAGAGGTGTAAACAAATTACGATTTCATCTCACTTCCTAAAATTATGAAGTCTCTTTGGCAGTTCAAGCAAGGTCTTCAAGGAGTATAGTTGTATATATTTCGTAATTCAAAGGATTCATTTTGGGCACACAGATGTAAGTTTTTACATCTGTGGAAGAGTGACAAACGAAAGACCATCTGTCTATATTCCAACTCATAACGGCTACAGTTAGGAAACAGAATCTTACCTACACCAAACACTCTATCTAAAAGAGATAAATCTCTGGCAGAAGCAGACATCCACACCTGAGAACAGAATTCAGGTAAAGGGAGTAGAAATGACCTAAAACAGGTTGCACTGATTTTATCACTGTTGCAAATATATGAGGCCCTACGAACAATGCCTAACTTTTGTGCGGATTTTGCTGAAACTTTCATTATATGATTCTCAAAAGCTAGACGTAAGTCAGACGTTACACCTATAATAGTTAACGCTTCAGAATCATTCAGCAAAGTTATCTACGAGATCTGCTAATCAATAGTGATTTCATTTTACTGGAGTTCAGCCTCCCACCCCTACGACTACAGCATGGCCCGACTGAGACTTTATTTTATATATAAATTCGTTCTTTTAGGTTTTTCTCCATGATTGAAACTTCTTATAATCAATAGTTAAAATGAAAGATAGTCATTTGACGCATTTTGTTTATAAAAGAATCTTTCTAAGTCATTTAAACGATGCAAAGAAGCCATCTAATAAATAAACGAACTTATTCGGAATGAGTATCAAAATAATATCTTACGCTCGGGATATATTGTCCACCATTCCGAGTGGACAATATATAGAGAAAAGCTGTGCACAAGATTCAAATCTAATATTCTGTCAAGATTTTATTCTTCTTCTTCTTCTTCGCTCTGGATTCTACAGGAAACTCCAAAATCAATGCCATCTTGACCTTAAATATACCTCATTTCCTTCATGTCTCTCATTTTGTCACTGAAAAGGAGAGATATCCAATTATCATGCTTCTTGGGCAAGTTAGTGAGAAATCCAACACCAAATTTGTCCAAAACAGATTTGATTTCCTGCTCGATTCAAAGAGATGACGAGATTTCCAATGTTTTTCCCTCTCGCAAAAATCCACTACCTGAGATTTCCGTTCCGAGTGGATCGCTACACTCAATATTTCCTTTCGTGTTTGCAAACTAAATCTTGACTGTTTATTTGCGAGGAAAATGAAAGATAAATTGGAGGAACTAAGTAAGTTTATGATGTAAAATAATACGAGAATTTAGATGAATTTATCAAACACAGTAAAAGAGGTCGCATAATTAAAAGACAAACGCACACCCTTTGGGAGTAAATGCGCAGAAATAGTCTTTTTACTCTTTTTTTTTAGTCAGCATCTCTCAAGCAATTTCGAATATCAATACACGTTGCAGTTTTATTAAGCATTTGTATCTTTTTGTTGTTTGTCTTTCACTTGAAATGACAAGGCACTTAGTAGCATATAACCGACAAATTTTTCTTTCACGATGTATGTGCTAACAATGAATTCATATCTTGTTAAATATTTTTATTTCCCCGTTCAGCCTTATTTTTGGCAATCTACATGAGCATCCGCCATGAAAGTTACCGAGATATTTATCAAACCGTATAGTGTATGCCAACTCGCCATAATGATTAAAAAATAATATCCAGCATATATTCTTCAATACTGGCGTTTTTAGAATATTATCAATGAACAAATAATCCTTATGGTATAAGAATAAATTCAGTTAATCAGGCAAACGTTCGTATGAGGGAGATACAGATTTTATTCATTCTACAAAGCGACAGTTCATTTTAATACATAATCTATCGGAGACATACCAAAGGAATGAACATCACACCGTCTTTCCTTTATATTTCCCTAAGGAATACAAATGAATTGACTCTCGGGAAGATGATGAAATAACCCAAAGGAAATACAAGAGGGAGAAAACAAAAAACATGACAAATAGAGAAAATCAAAGTCAAATGTACACCGGAGAGGTAAGTAGACCCCCAAAGAAATAAATCTCTGAATTCTCAATTTCCATAAAGGTACCCTGAGAACTTTGTCAGCTGGTGTCCTCGCACACTCAGTAACTCCTCGTCTTCCTCCTCCTCCTCCTCCTCCTACCCCTCTCCGACATTCTACCTGAACAACAAACATACCTTCCCTCACCTATCTATCTCCCCCCACAAAAAAAAAAAAAAAAACCTGCAAACCATCCCATCTACCTTCCAAACTTCTACCTCCTCCAACGGTGTTTATTTCAGAACGCTGATCCCTGTCGCTACAAACAGCCCTATGGATTTTAGATATCGGCTTTTTACCCGAAAATTTGAAGTTCGGCGGTGTTCCTTTGTATCGGACTGAGTTTAATGGGTTGAAAAATTCATGCCTCACCACAGAAATATATATGTTTTTTTTTATGATCAATCATGATATGTTTTCGTTTACATTATAAAGGTTGACTACCAAGGGACCAGGAAGTGTATTGATACTTTCATTTGTTAAGGTTTATGGCTGTAGTGGAAATGTTTCAAAATGGTCTGCAAGTTTAGTCTTCATACTTGTATGTGTATATTGAAAATTCAAGAAAATCAGAGAGAGAGAGAGAGAGAGAGAGAGAGAGAGAGAAGTACATAATATACCTTCCTGTAATAAACTGGATATGAAATACTTCATAAAGACAAAAAGGAATAACATATCTCCTTATTAAACATTAATTTCATATATTCTCATTTTAAATAGACTCGGCGACTCTTCACATCAGAGAAATTACGTAAAACTCTCCTTGAATTAACATTTCAGTACTAATTGTAATCATTCTTTATCATTCCTCCCTGAATGTATCTCATGATTGCTAAGCAGATGAGTCACGGAGACCTTTAATAAAATAAAAAAAATTAAATTAAAAAAAGCGTATGCTTTTTGACATCAAGAGAACGCAATATTTTTCTTTCCTTTAATGACAAAAGGTCAGTAGGAGTGTTCAGTCAAAGGAATATTCTTTTCCTCAAAAAAAAAAAAAAAAAAAAAAATACAACAGTGCTTATTAGGTATTCACATTTTACCTTCAAGATATGCTATTGAAGTCTTGTTAGAATGGCGTCGACAATTATTGCAAGGAAAAGAGGTATATGATTACTACTTCGTATATGTATATAAATATATATATATATATATATATATATATATATATATATATATATATATATATATATATATATATATATATGTATATGTATATATATATAATATAATATATATATATATATGTGTGTGTGTGTGTGACCTTTGTCAGCTGACCCCATGATCACTCAATAACCCTTCCCTTCATACGCCCCGCCCCCTCTCACTTTCTTCCCCTCTCCAACCGTGCTCATTTGACTACACCTATACACACACACACACACACACACACACACACACATATATATATATATATATATATATATATATATATATATATATATATATATATATACATATATATACATATATATCATATATATTTATATATACATATATATATATATATATATATATATATATATATATATATATATATGTATATATATATTAGATATCGATTCTCCACAACTGAGTAGCAAGCCACTTAAACTGTATGAAGACGCATTACATGGATTGAAACATTGGTAATTGTATCGTCCAGTTTGTTTTTACATAAAGAGGAAAGAAATATATATTTTTTGCGCAAAATTGAATGGTAGGATGTGATGTGTCTTTCACATTTTATACGTTGTTATTGGAACTTTCAAAGAGAGAGAGAGAGAGAGAGAGAGAGAGAGAGAGAGAGAGTGTCGGGGACGGGTTGGGTCGTCCTCAAACTAGTCTACAATTTTTACGTGTATTAGAAACACAAAAATGGGCAAGAGAGAGATCACAGCAACCCATGGAAGTGAATTGTTCAGATATGAAACAAATTACATATTTCCTTATTCATAAACATACTTTGTATAGACATGGTCTCAATGAGTCGAACTGATATTTAGAACTGACCCCTTTATTAGACTCACGTTACACATGTAAATAACATCTTAAATGACGTAATTCCCACATGAATATATTTTAGAAATAGGGAGCAAATGTGCTACGTATACGTTGTAAGAAACTTCTGCCCGCTGAAATTAGTCCCCCAAATAAATAACGCTTCGATACTGCCAGGTCAGTTAAAACTCACCGTCAACTCCTGTGTAGTAAATCTGTAAATGTGTAGTTATATTTTACTACTGAAATTAAGGTACCACACGCATAACCCGTTCAGAGTTATTGTGCGTGCATTCTGTATTAAAATTCGTCATTGACGGAAGTAGACAACTTATCACACACACACATCCCAAACACGCTAAATACCAGTCAGCGAATCGTCGGTAGTCCTAACCAGCGCTTCGTATGATTAGGAGGGCCACTCACAGTCGATCTGGTCGAACGATGAGAACTGAGTGGGAGGAGACTCCAAAAAAATGACTGCTAACTCACGTTACTGCCCAGTCTGATCAAACAACAAAGTAGACAGTCTTAAGTTGGCAGCCACACTGTTCCGACGTGGCGGAGAGAATATCTGGTAATGAACCATATATGTTCAGACTATGCCGTTGCATCCAGCATAACAATGAAGAAAAAAAGCCTCGAAAAAGAATATTGGGTCAATGATTGGTTGTTGAAGAGAGAAAAACTCACATTTATTGCTTTTAAAGGCAAAACAGGTAGCTCCCAGGGATTGCTATGATAAACGTAAGGGTGGACCAGGCAACATTCAATTTTGCAGAAAGATTATAACGGTCGTGCAAAAGGAGACATGCATAAAGAAATCCACAACGCCCTATGAAAGGCCAAGTACCACATTACATTACTTAGCGAATGACTGTTCTTCTCAGATATAAAATAGAGTGTGGCCATATCTCCCAAAGCTCTTGGAAGAGTCATGCTGGAGACATGTTAAGCTATTTGGACAACACTCTGCAAAGACTACATAATATAAAGATAAATAAAACTCGTGTATATATAGATATTTGTAACTTTGATAAAAAATAAACTAGCTTTTAGAAACTCAAAATAATTGACTCTTCTAGAACTATACCAAAGAGTTTGTTGTGTATAAAATTAGTATAGGAAATTATAAAAGTGAAAAGGTAATAAATCTTTGTGTAACCAGTCATTGCGCTACACTATTTCGCAATCAGCACCAAGTAACTACAGGAAAATTATAACAGTGTGAGGGAGCTTTCATTACCTCCCATTATGATTTTACTATTGCATTGTCTCCAGTTCTCCTTTAAATCATACATCAATTATGAGCTCTTTAGCATAATTCTGATTTCGTTATTTTCTTAATTTTCTTTTACTTTGGAATACAACTGATTAAACGTCCTGAGCAAGGCACCAATTTTGTTTTTTGTTTTGAGAGATTACGTGAGGTATTGTATAATATACATTACTATCAAACATATATATATATATATTATATATATTATATATATATATATATATATATATATATATATATATATATATATATATATATATATATATATATATATTACGTAATTTGATACTTTGAAATCTTGTCGATACTCCAGGATCTAGAAACGCTACGTCCTTCAGTCTCCAACATCACAGTGGTGAATGAAAGTTTAATGTAATTTAATTTATGTAAAGAAATGGGAAAAGTATGTACTATATATATTATGTCTAAGGGACGAAACGTCTTATCACCACTTCCTGATTTCTTTGATGTCTCTACTTTCCTTATTTATTTCCGATATCAAGTCTTATATTATTATTGATCTTCTTGTTCACCGTCTCTTTCGTTGCAACAGGATACTTTTTCTTTAGTTTCTCAAATATCGATTGATAAGCTGCATTTCTTTTGTTTGTCAGAATATTCTTTACTTTTTATATTTCACAGACATTGCTACGGGTTATAAATCTCGAAGACCCCTGTCCAGAACTCTTTATCTACCGATATCCTCTTCGGTGCCGTTTCTTGGTAGATGAACCTCCTATTTCATCAACCCTCGTCGCAGACACCACTCACGGTCAAACTATCAGTTTTGAACGACTTAATCTGAAAACCCCCTATTTGACTGTCGTGTCGAACCGGAGTTGCTCATTCAAACCTCAACTGTCAGGTTTGTAGATCCTACTTGACTTCCGGACTTGTCAGATCTGACTTGACTAAAAAACACCCCACTCACATTCAAACTTACTTAAACCCCGCCCATTTCCATTGGGCATTACAAATCCCATATGACGTGAATGGCCGACCTTAGACAGCATTTGGCAAAGATTAGTTATGCACTCACGTTTGTTGATTTTTTCTTTTTTTTACTTTGTATGTGACAATGTATGTTACCGATGTATGTTAATCAATTATGTTTTACCGTAGCGTAGATGCGCTCTTTTAAGAACCAACTTCGACATTGCACTTACTCCCTTGATCTTGAGATTTGAGTTTTTATTAAAACTTTCAAAGAAAATAATACTTGGATGAATAAGGCCACGAGACGGTAATAAATATTTAAAATTTCCAACTTATGCCCACGGGCTCTTATTCCTCCAGAAATCAAGCGTAGAATTGTCCAATAACGTCTATGAATATCTGACGACTTTTTCAATTAAAGTCACTTTTTTTTTGCGAAACCGCAAGACATTCTATTTTTCCATCTTTTTCCGCTGCCTCTCTTGCACATATTTCCCCTTAGTTTTTTTTTTTTCTTTTTTTACGTCGCTGCTGTTTCGTATCATCCTTTCTTCTTTGATATTCGAAGATAGAATGTAAATTTTCTGCGTAAAATGCGTTTTTTATGAACTAACCCTATTTCATTTGGAACAGGAATAAATTCTCATTGATCCATTCGTATAAACTTCTAAAAGTCCTTAAGCTGGTTTTGTCAAATAAAAAAAAAGACATACTAAAAATATAAGTTAATAATAAAAGAAATAGTAAGGGGACCCAACATTAAATCTTTTCAGCTATTCATTCCCATCTGAAAAGTACTGTTGGGAGTTTCGTCTTCGGAAAAGTTTTTCTTTAAGAGGATTTGATTCCCTCTTTTAGACTAAAGCGAATGTCTTTTTAGAATATTTTCACTTCAAAAAGAGGTCAGGTACAAAAGGAGTAAAATACGCAGTTATGTATTGAGATTTCATAATTATCTATTTCGTTTCAGGGAAATTCCCAAATTAGTCTTTCACTCGAACAAAGAAAGAAAAAGCAGATGAGTTTAAAATTAGATAAATAAAATAAGCTTCTCAACTTTCAGCATGACATATCAAAAAACAATATTAGTAATAACTTCGGAATAATTATATTAAAGTTAAATCTCATTTGTCTTATGTGGGTCCGTTCTCTTTTTGGATGATGGATAGACTTCGAAGATGTACAAAATTTCGACATTTCGAAATTGTTTTTATGAATTTCAGTTAGACCTATATTTAATGCAAAAGTCTCCATAAACGCCTTGGATGATTGATTGATTTGTTAGTTCTTACTGACGTAAACGCCTTGGAACACGTGTAGAAAATTACTTGCAGAATTAAAGAAAATTAGAAATTGGGGAAAAAAAATTTTTGCTCGGGCAGATATTGAAATCACCTCAGTTCTGAGAAAAATTTAGGAACGCTTAAAGGGTAAGCAATATTAAACTGGAATAAATAGAAGCAGAATTCGGAGTGAAGACAATTGTACGAGAAACTGGAAAATCTCGACGAAAAAGAACAGCAATGGCAAATTAACTAACTAATCCTACTGCTATACGTTCATTAAATACCCGAATCCAATTTTTTAAAGGTTGAATTTAAGTTTTAAAAAAATCTCTTCACATGCTAATGGAAAAAAGATTATTTTTTACAGGAATTACAGAGGCACAAAAGAAAGTCAGTTTACTGTGTAAAATATTGTAAAGGGCAACGGTGTCAAGACATTTTATTACATACCAGATTCTTTTCAAAACTGTAGGATATTTTAACGAAAAAAAAGACTCTTTCATGAATTTATGAAATTATGACTAGAGGAATCTCTTTATGAATTCTGATCGTCACGGCTGGGGGTATTCTTTTCGAACTTTAGAGAATTACATCGATCTTGCACTTTTGACATTTTCGCTTACTAGGGGAGTAAGCCTATACAAACTGTTTTGTTGTTGTTGCTGTTGTTCTAGTTTGTGGTAGGAAAGTTCTACGGCAGAGCTTAAAAAGGTCTGAAAATAGTGTTTCGCCTTCAGTTAAAGCTACAGAATTTTAGGATAGGATATTTATGAGTTATTTATTACACTGAAAATGTAAATAATATATAATGTGCATGTTAAACAGTACAGAAAAATTACTTCTACTAAAATATAGCGTATTTATTTCAATTTTCGTTGGTGAAAAAAAGCTCTATTTGACAGTAGATTTTATCACATTTCAATTTGCTTTAAAAGTTAGGAATATAATTCTTACAACTTATGCGTGAGGGGAAAATAGTGCACGCGTCCTGAGTAAGCTAGGGTTCGGATCACGCCTCATTAACCTAAGAGCTCGTTTAAATTTTTTAAGAACAACTTTGTTTATGAGTAACTAACGCCTCATTTTATTTATTGTTTTTTATGAAATTGAGGCAAAGTGGACAAAAACAATGTCTCTCTCTCCCTCGGACCCTAAGGAAACAAGAATGAGATTTGAGGAGCGAAGGAGAAAAGGAACTTACTCAGAAAGAACCGATGTAAACGCCATGCTAAAAAGGGAATGTTATATCAGTTAAGCAAACGCCAAATCTCGATTTGAAAAGTTAAGAATGATAGAAGTGAAACAGTCAACAAATCGTGTGGTACTTCAACTGATAAATTTCTCTCTCTCTCTCTCTCTCCCTCTCTCTCTCTCTCTCTCTCTCTCTCTCTCTCGTCGTTTAAAACGGCACGACCTCATTTCAAATAATTTTTTCCTTTCATTTCTTTTTTTCTTTTACATAATCAGTAATGGGCAAAAACGCGATGAAGTTGTCAACTGCCTACCACTTTATCATTTAAATCTTTTACGTGAAATCAATCATATTACATCTATAAAACTATATGTAATCTGTCGCCAAAGATTCAACTTATAGACAAAGAAGATTCCGAAGAAAGCATCTGTAAGTTGTAGTAACCTATTGTTTCACGAATAGTATCACATATGATTATGTAATCTTCATGGTAACTTTTTTTTTCTAACCAAAGCTGTCATTCCCATCTGTTACTATGTCATAATATTTCTTTAACATTTGCAGTGCTATAAAGAGGACAATGATTATTTATAGAATACGAAATACCATTAATTTAGGCACATTTCTATTGAACTTTATTCGGAACGCATTTAGATCTCTGGAGCATTGGCGGCAATGGATCTACGTCCTTCGAAAGTTTCATCTTACAATATTATTATTTCCCATTTCGTATTTCCCATTACTTCTATTACTTCTTTTCAGTGAACACCATATTCTTTGGAAGCGTTAATTTCAAGCTAATGGCCCCTTAGTGGGCTTGTTTCACATGAATAGGGTTCATCCTATCAATATAATAATAATAATAATAATAATAATATAATAATAATAATAATAATAATAATAATAATAATAATAATAATAATAATAATAATAATAATAATAATAATAATAATACATTGAAAGAAAGCAATTACTTGAATGACTGAAACCAGGAAAGTAGATCTAAAAACTAACTTTTGTGAAAGATAACTTTGTGTCATAAATCATTAGCTAATAAAACATTTATTGTTTGATGCAATTATAAGAGCTTGATCGTCGAGAAAACAAATACGAGAGTTGTGTATTGTACTCAGAGCGCTTTCAAGAGTCAAGGTCTTACTGATTACGCACAGAATGAAAACCATTGTCATATAATGAGTACCCGGAAGTAATATTATTTCCTCCATGCTGTATGATTTTTTTTTTTTTTTTTTGGAAGCTGACCTACTTCCTTCATGAACAAGAATAAAGCCTCCAAAAGTCATTTATATAATCCTCTGAAAATCTTTAAGCAGATTCTGATAAATTTGAGAAATAGACGATGCACAAAATCACACACACACACAAAAAATAGATAAACCAAAAAGAGAAGAATAAAAAGAATCCAGAAGGAAATCGCCTTAGACATTCAGCCCTATCTGAAAAGGATTGTTGTGAAGTTCGACTTCGGAAAAGGAGTTTGGGTAAGAGGATTTGATTCCTCTCTCGAAAATAAATTTGAAAAAAAGGGCTTAAGAGAATATCCTCGTTAAAAAAAAATAGGTCACAAACGAAGGAAATAATATACTGCGTTCCGGGATTAGTATTATAATCATTTATAGTTTTCATCGTACATGAATATGCAATTTGACTTGTAGTCTTATGTTCATCATAAAATACTCAGTGAAAGCTAATCTGACAATAAAATACTCAGTGAAAGCTAATCTGGCATTAAAATACTTATGGCAAGCTAATCTGGCAATAAAATACTCAGAGAAAGCTAATCTGGCATTAAAATACTTATTGAAAGCTAATCTGATAATAAAATACTCAGTGAAAGCTGATCTGACAATAAAATACATTGTGAAAGCTAACCTGATAATAAAATAGTCAGTGAATGCTAAACTGACAATGAAATCCTCAGTGAAAGCTAACCTACAATAAAATCTTCAGTGAAAGCTAATCTAAGAGGTTTTTTCTATGAAACTTATCGTTTTAGGGTAACTGATTGGGTGTTTTAAGTATAATTTCTTGTTAAGTTGAATTACCGATAACTATCAATTCTGATTTTATCATATTATCAGCTTTCTAAAACTTGTAATTTACATCTATTGTAGACTTCCCTGATGATGCAATAACGTATTGCGAAACGTAGGAATAAACTGTCAAATTCCCGTGTGTTCCTGCCCGCCTTCATCTAGTTAAGGTGACTCCGCCAAGTGGTGTCCTGCTAATTTTGGTTATATATATATATATATATATATATATATATATATATATATATATATATATATATATATATATATATATGTACATATATATATATATATATATATATATATATATATATATATATATACATATATATATATATATATATATATATATATATATTGTATGTACATATATATATATATATATATATATATATATATATATATATACATTCATATATATATATATATATATATATATATATATATATATATACATGTGGC
>NC_087207.1:74996595-75001595 GCF_015104395.2 Macrobrachium nipponense
TATTGGAACAAGGTATTTGGCTATTCTATAATTTGCTGTATTCATAGAAGAACAAAGAATGGGCCGCATTGGAGTCCCTGCCTTGTGCACTTTAGGCAAACCATACATCAATCCATATGACGAACCTGTGACGAAGAGGTTTTGGTAGGTGTTTTCGTCTATGACTTTGTTTTGCTTTAAGTCCCTTAAAAATCTGTTTATCTTATCCTCGGTTTTGATGATATTATAAAGGTCTGGAGAACCTACTTTTTCGAATTTCGTTCGGTCGTTTAATATGCTTTCCATTTTATTGATATACTCCCTGTTTGTTGAGAACAACCGTGCCCTTACCTTTATCTGGTCTTGTAATGATGATATCTTCCTCATTGGCAAAGTTCTTTAGGATGGCAAGGTCATCTTTCTTGAAGAAAGGGGTCCATTTAGTTCGTAAAACTATTAAAGGTGCTGTGGGCTAATGATGAAATTTGCGATCGTAAGTTGTCAGTGTTAAAGCAAAAAGGAAGGTCTTTAATCCTATGGAATAGTGACTCTAATGGGAGGAAAAATTGTTGGTATTTCGGTTTATAATTGGGGAGGCAGAAATCCAACCCTAATGAAAGTAAGAATTCTTCCCTTTTAGACAAAACGCGATTTGAAAGGTTAAAAACTGAATGTATATTTTGGTTAAAGACCGGAACAACAACACCCAAACTATTTAACTTCCTATTGTGCCTGTCAATTACCTGTGTAGGAAACTATTGATGGTCCTATTGAACAACTGGGTAAAGATGATCGAATCTAAAAGTGTCAAAGATCCTAGTACTGTAGTCTTATGTTTAGCTATCGTATCTTTCAGTCTGTTTAGATTCTTGTATTTGATATTAATTTCTAATTCTAATAACTTCTTCGTAGCCTCTGTATAAAATTCAGAATGGTACAGGGACTCCTTATACAGTTTGAACTTGACAAATTTTGGAACAACGTTATTGAGTTGACAGTATTCCAAAAAATCTAAATCCAACCTCGTTTTTTCATATTTTCTTGTAAGCTTTTCCAAATGTCGACAAATGGTAGAAACTGGGAGCCATACTTGATCCTGATTAATTCGTGGAAGTGGTGGAATCCTCTAAGGCGAAGTTTTAGAATAAACAGTAGGGCGAAGAAACAACTGAAGGCGGCCATGGTGCTCGCTGTGTCACCTTGTAACGAGTCGAGACAAGTTCTGCAGCATCGTGGAGATTGGGAAACATTCTTCAGATTCAATTCATGAAAGAGAATGCTCTCTCTCTCTCTCTCTCTCTCTCTCTCTCTCTCTCTCTCTCTCCTTACGTAACATGGTCTCTTCGTATGCAATTTATTTTTCAATATTTTTTTTTTCGTAGACCGCACTCCCCACCCCCACTTTTTTTCTTTTTCTTTTATACCGGATTTTCAATACTAATTTGAGATGTAAATCAATTTTCCTACACAACTTTCTCGCCACTGAAAAGAGAATAGTGTTCATTGCAGAATACTAAATACATTACATAATACGTATTACAGAATACGGTTTTGCTATTCCAGTTAAAAGTTTCGGAATTTCATCACCCAATAATTGACTCTTTTGGACCGAAAGTCTCGTCTTATGAAAGAATTAAATTCATTCTTCGGACTTATACTTTTATCTTATGAAATTTCTGCAAAGGACGTAAAGTACCCGGGTAACTAAAGCCAGGAAAATAGACGTAAAAAGTCATGTTCGTGAATGAAGATCTTATTGAAGAGTCTTAATAGATTCATTACTGAATAAGATTTATCTGAACTTATTTTAATCATAGGATCGAGAAAACGAGCGTTACGGTTATATACTGATTGTACTTATTACGTACTGATTGTATTTATGATGTTGATTGTATTTACAATGCCCTCACGAGTCCAGGATTCGCAAAGTACGTATAGAAGGAAAACACTACGTTCTAATAAGTGATGATACATAAAGGAACGATATATTGTCGAAAGGCTGTCTAGTTTCTCGAAATTGCCCTAGCTTCTTCAAGAACAGGAATAAACAATCCAAAGTAATTTTATATAATCCGCTGAAAATCCTTAAGCGGATCCTGATGCATTTGAGAAAACAGACCATAAACAAGACTAATAAAGAAAAAGAGAGAAAGGCTCCCCGGGGAATCGCCTTAGACATTCATCCCTATCTGGAAAGGATTGTTGTGAAGTTCGACTTCGGAAAAGGGGTTTGGGTAAGAGGATTTGATTCCTCCCGCGAAAAAAAAGAAAAAAGAATGGCTTAAGAGACCATCCTCGTTTTAAAAAGAGGTCACATGCGAAGGAAGTCTTAAGATACTGTTTTTTTTTTTTTTTTGTCTGCGGAAAATTAGCAATATGAGAAAAAAGAGGGGAGGCTTCACAAATGAGAAGGCACAACAAAAATTTAACTTTAAAATATTTTGACTGTCAATAATAATAATAATAATAATAATAATAATAATAATAATAATAATAATAATAATAATAAAGATTTAAAAAAGTAATAGTAATAAAATATAGTACTAACAGCTGGACCGAGACCTTTCAATATGGCCTTCCGAAGTCACTCTCGACAGGGAGATCGCTACTCCAGTGATTGACGCCCTATGCCTTGCACACAGCTGTCATATTTGCACATTCGGTTGTCATTTTTATGACTGTTGGAGACGCATTATAAATCATATTAACAATGGTAAATACATTGAACAGACGTGAGGATATAATATGATGTTAGTGCCTGTCTACTGGATATAATGAACAAATAAAGAAAAAATATTACTAGGGAGAAAATTAGCCGAATAATGGTCGTCAAAGCCAGCATCGATAGAATGTATTGAAACACATTATATGGTACCTGATGCTTGGTGATAGTGTACAGATCAATTTGAGTGAAGCATCCGAAAATAAGTGGACTGACTATTAGATAGTTGACATGATATTATAGGCCAACTTAATTTGGGAGTCAGGAGCTCCAAGTTGTATGATCGTCTACTTAGGGAGGGGGAATAAAATGGGGGAAAATGTTTTAATCTTTATAGATAGCTTATCCTGAACAATTAATTCACATTTCCGTTTCCAGTAATTATTTGTGTTGTGATATATCATCTTTTTGTGAATGTGCGGGTGTTAAAAAGGCTCTTTATGATGGGACTTTGGTGTTAATATCAATCGAACTCCCATATCCGATAAAAATTTCATTTCATCCACATGAACCAACAGCAACTAAAGAACAATTCAGTTATAGTAAGACACGTTGGGCTACGAACCTCGACGTGGCTGCAGTGTCCTAACTATAGGCAAGAAAAGAAAATGACCAAAGACGCTATTAAAACGAGAATACTTATCTTACATTTCTTTTTTAGAGGAATTGAGAGTGGTACCATATGACTGGTTTAATTATTCAAAAATGGCTCAGCACACATACTTATAGCTGTTGCCAATTTTGACCCCCTCCCATCCAGGTAAAATACTTTGTGTGAAGTAATCAACCTTCCGAAACCAAGGAGAGTGCTAAATTATTATATAGTAGTATATATGTATTTATATATAATAATATATTAATATATAGATATATATATATATTTATATATTATAGATATATAATATATATAATATATGATATATATAGATATCATATACATATATACCAGACCTACCCCACAACGAGTTTGGGAGGGGGGCCAAGAACTGCATCCAACATTGGAGATACCAAGTATAATTTGTACTAAAATAGCACTGCACATCCTAGAGTACTGTGGGTGGTAATGACAGACATTTTGTGGGTGGTTACCCTCTGGCACACACCCCACAACGAGTGGGGAGGGGGAGAGGGAGGGGGAGAACCGGATCTGCATCCAACATTGGATATACCAAGTAAAATTTGTACTACAATAGCTGTTATGGTAATGCTAGACATTTTAGTGTGGGTGGTTAGCACTTCACAGACATAACATACGATTGGAAGGGAGAGGTGGGACACCTTGAAATATTTCAAAATCTATCATAGGCAATATTAATATTAGAAATATGGTATAAGTATCTGAAATCGTGAGCCTGATGAAATGTAAAAGGCAAAAAATTCAAGAAATATTGTGATGTTTCAGGATAAGAATTACTGCCGGAGTTATTTTTTGAAATTCCTATTGAAGTATGGAATATTTCACTTCATTAATTCCATCACATTATAAGTACTATGTGCGAGACTTACTATGTGTGAGACTTGCTAATAGTTATGTATATATATATATATATATAGTATGTATATAATATTTATATTATATATATTATATAGTATTATATAGATAATACTATTTATTATATATATATATATTAATAATTTAATTTATATATAAACTTAATTATATATATCATAATATATATATTTATTAATAGATATATATATACTTCACGTATATTAATATATATATATATATATATCATAATATTTATTTATATATAATATATAATCTATATAGTTATATATTTATTATATATATTGATATATAATAGATATATATATAGATATATATATATATATTATATATATACTTATTAGCAAGTCTCACACATAGTAAGTCTCGCACAGTATACCTTAATAATGATGGAATTACTATGTGATGGAATTTCTATGTGATGGAATTATAATGTGATGGAATTACTATGTGAGACTTGCTAATATTAATATATTAGATATATATATATATATAATATATATAATATATATATATATATATATATATATATATAATATTAGCAAGGTCTCACACATAGTAAGTCTCGCACATAGTACTTATAATGTGATGGAATTAATGAAGTGAAATATTCCATACTTCAATATGAATTTCAAAAAATAACTCCGGCAGTAATTCTTATCTTGCACAGGCTCCAGTTGGAGGGCTTTTGCCCACTGAATCATGCCTCTTTTTGTATTTCTGGTTCTGTGCAAGTGCCGGGCATTCGCTTGCTATGTGGTTTATGGTTTCATTTTCGTATTGCACTTC
>NC_087207.1:75013798-75030649 GCF_015104395.2 Macrobrachium nipponense
TTTTTTGAAGTGAGAATGAGCAACTCACGGTCCGACACGACAGTCAAATATGGGGTTTTTCAGATTAGTCGTTCAAAACTGATAGTTTGACCGTGAGTGGTGTATGCGACGAGGCTTGATGAAATAGGACGTTCATTCACCAACAGAAACGGCACAGAAGAGGATATCGGTAGATAAAGAGTTCTGGACAGGGGTCTTCGAGATTTATAAGTCGTAGCAATGTCTGTGGAATATAAAAAGTAAAGAATATCCTGACAAACAAAAGAAATGCAGCTTATCAATCGATATTTGAGAAACTAAAGAAAAAGTGTCCTGATGCAATGAAAGAGACGGTGAACAAGAAGATAAATAATAATATAAGACTTCATATCGGAAAGAAATAAGGAGAGTAGAGACATCAAAGAAATTAGGAAGTGGTGCATATGACGTTTCGTCCCTTAGACATGATATATATACATATTTTTCTAATTTCATTACATCAATTATATTACATTAAACTTTCATTCACCACTGTGATGTTGGAGACTGAAGGACATAGCGTTTCTAGATCCTGGAAGTAACGACAAGGTTTCCAAGTACCAAATTACGTAATATATATATATATATATATATATATATATATATATATATATATATATATATATATATATATGTAATATATATATATATATATATATATATATATATATATATATATATATATATATATATATACATATGTTTGATAGTAATGTATATTATACAATACCTCAAGTAATCTCTCAAAACAAAACAAAAAATTGGTGCCTTGCTCAGGACGTTTAATCAGTTATATTCCTAAGTAAAAGAAAATAAACTGGGGATATTTCTTAACGAAATAAGAATTATGCTAAAGAGCTCATAAATGATATATGATTTAAAGGAGAACTGGAGACAATGCAATAGTAAAATCATAATGGGAGGTAATGAAACCTCCCTCACACCGTTATAATTTTCCTGTAGTTACTTGGTGCTGATTGCGAAATAGTGTAGCGCAATGACTGGTTACACAAAGATTTATTACCTTTTCACTTTATAATTTTCTTGTTACACTTATTTTATACACAACAAGCTGTTTGTTTTTGGTATAGTTGTAGAGGGATTCAATTAATTTTTGCAGTTTCTAAAAGCTAAGTTTATCTTTTTATCAAAGATACAAATATGTAAATATACATGAGTTTTATTTATCTTTATATTATGTAGTCTTTGCAGAGTGTTGTCCAAATAGCTTAACATGTCTCCAGCATGACTCTTCCAAGAGCTTTCGGAGATATGACTACACTCAATTTTATATCTGATAAGAACATTCAGTCGCTAAGTAATGTAATGTGGCACTTGGCATTTCATAGGGCATTTTGGATTTCTTTATGCATTTGTCCTTTTGCACGAATGTTATAATCTTTCTGCAAAATTGAATGTTGCCTCGTCCACCCTTACGTTTATCATAGCAATCCCTGGGAGCTACCTGTTTTGCCTTTAAAAGCAATAAATGTGAGTTTTTCTCTCTCCAACAACCAATCATGGACCCAGTATTCTTTTTCGTGGCTTTCTTTCTTCATTGTTATGCTGGGTGCAACGGCACAGTCTGAACATATATGGTTCATTACCAGATATTCCCTCCGCCACGTCCGAACAGTGTGGCTGCCAACTTAGACTATCCACTTTCTACTTTGTTAAGACCGGGCAGTAACGTGAGTTAGCAGTCATTTTTTTTGGAGTCTCCTCCCACTCAGTTCTCATCGTACGACCAGATCGACTGTGAGTGGCCCGCTTAATCATACGAAGCGCTGGTTAGGACTACCGACGAGTTGCTGACTTGTATTTAGCGTGTTTAGGATGTAAGTGTGATAAGTTGCCTACTTGTGTCAATGGCGAATTTTAATACAGAATGCACGCACAATAAGACTGAACGGGTTATGGGTGTGGTACCTTATTTTCAGTAGTAAAATATACCTACACATTTACAAATTTACTACACAGGAGTTGATGGTGAGTTCTAAGGGACCTGGCAGTATCGAAGCGTTATTTATTTGGGGGACTAATTTCAGCGGGCAGAAGTTTCTTACAACGTATAGGTAGCGCATTTGCTCCCTATTTCTAAAATATATTCGTGTGGGAAATACGTCATTTAAGATCTTATTACTTGTAAAAGGTGAGTCTAATAAAAGGGTTAGTTTAATCATCAGTTCGAATCATCGAGACCATGTCTATACAAAGTACGTTTATGAATAAGGAGATATGTAATTTGTTTCACATCTGAACAATTCACTTCCATGGGTTGCTGTGATCTCTTTCTTGCCCATTTTCGTGTTTCTAATACACGTAAAAATTGTAGACTAGTTTGAGGACGACCCAACCCGTCCCCGACATCTCTCTCTCTCTCTCTCTCTCTCTCTCTCTCTCTCTCTCTCTCTCTCTCTCTCTCTCTCTCTCTCTCTCTCTCTCTCTCTCTCTCTCTCTCTCTCTCTCTCTCTTTCTTTGAAAGTTCCAATAACAACGTATAAAATGAGAAAGACACATCACATACTGCCATTCAATTCCGCGCAAAAAATATATATTTTCTTTCCTCTTTATGTAAAAACAAACTGGATGATACAATTACCAATGTTTCAATCCATGTAATGCGTCTTCATACAATTTAAATGGCTCGTTACTCAGTTGTGGAGAATCGATATCTAATGTATATATATATACGTATATATATATATATATATATATATATATATATATATATATATATATATATATATATATATATATATATATATATATATATATATATATATATATATATATATATATATATATATATATATATATATATATATATATATATATATATATATATATATATATGTATATATATATATATATATATATATATATATATATATATATATATATATATATATATATATATATCTCTATATATATATATATATATATATATATATATATATATATATATATATATATATATATATATATATATATATATATATACATGTGTGTGTGTGTATAGGTGTACTGAAATGAGCACGGTTGGAGAGGGAAGAAAGTGAGAGGGGGCAGGCGTATGAAGAGAAGGAAGGGTTATTGAGTGATCATGGGGTCACCTGACAAAGGTCACACACACATACACACACACACACACACACGCACTTATAAATAAATATATATATATATATTATACATATATATATATATATATATATATATATATATATATATATATATATATATATATATATGAAGTAGTAATCATATACCTCTTTTTCTTGAAATAATTGTCGACGCCATTCTAACAAGACTTCAATAGCATATCTTGAAGGTAAAATGTGATTACCTAATAAGCGCTGCTGTAATTTTTTTTTTTTTTTTTTTTTGAGGAAAAGAATATTCCTTTGACTGAACACTCCTACTGACCTTTTGTCATTAAAGGAAAGAAAAATGTTGCGTTCTCTTGATGTCAAAAAGCATACGCTTTTTTTAATTTAATTTTTTTTATTTTATTAAAGGTCTTCGTGACTCATCTGCTTAGCAATCATGAGATACATTCAGGGAGGAATGATAAGAATTATTACAATTAGTACTGAAATGTTAATTCAAGGAGAGTTTTACGTAATTTCTCTGATGTGAAGAGTCGCCGAGTCTATTTAAAATGAGAATTTAATTTCAATAAACATTGCAAGTCTTCTCATCTCAAATATATGAAATTAATGTTTCATAAGGAGAGATGTTATTCCTGTTTGCTTTTATGAAGTATTACATATCCAGTCTATTACAAGAAGGTATATTATGTACTTCTCTCTCTCTCTCTCTCTCTCTCTTTTCACTTCTCTTCTCTCTCTCTCTCTCTCTCTCTCTCTCTCTCTCTCTCTCTCTCTCTCTCTCTCTCTCTCTCTCTCTCTCTCTCTATCTGATTTTCTTGAATTTTTAATTTACACATTCAAGTATGAAGACTATACATTCAGACCATTGTGAAACATTTCAATTGTAGCCATAAACCTTAAAAAATGAAAGTATCAATACACTTCCTGGTCCCTTGGTAGTCAACCTTTAAAATGTAAACGAAAACATATCATGATTGATCATAAGAAAAAACATATATATATATATATTTCTGTGGTGAGGCATGAATTTTTCAACCCCTTAAACGCAGTCCGATACAAAGGAAGACCGCCGAACTTCAAATTCTCGGGTAGAGAACCGATATCTAAAATCCATAGGCCTGTTTGTAGCGACAGGGATCAGCATTCTGAAATAAACACCGTTGGAGGAGGTGGAAGTTTGGATGGTAGATGGGATGGTTTGCAGTTTTTTTTTTTCTAGCGGGGGGGGATAGATAGGTGAGGGAAGGTATGTTTGTTGTTCAGGTAGAAAGTCGGAGAGGGGTAGGAGGAGGAGGAGGAAGAGGAGGACGAGAGTTATTGAGTGTGTGAGGACACCAGCTGACAAAGTTCTCAGGGTACCTTTATGGAAATTGAGAATTCAGAGATTTATTTCTTTGGAGGTCTACTTACCTCTCCGGTGTTCATTTGACTTTGATTTTCTCTATTTGTCATTTTTTTTGTTTTTTTGTTTTCTCCCTCTTTTATTTCCTTTGGGTTATTTCATCATCTTCCCGAGAGTCCATTCATTTGTATTCCTTAGGGAAATATAAAGGAAAGACGGTGTGATGTTCATTCCTTCGGTATGTCTCCGATAGATTATATATTAAAATGAACTCTCGCTTCGTAGGATGAATAAAATCTGTATCTCCCTCATACGAACGTTTGCCTGATTAACTGATCTTATTCTGATACAATAAGGATTATTTGTTCATTGATAATATTCTAAAAACGCCAGTATTGAAGAATATATACTGGATATTATTTTTTAATCATTATGGCGAGTTGGCATACACTATACGGTTTGATAAATATCTCGGTAACTTTCATGGCAGATGCTCACGTAGATTACCAAAAATAGGCTGAACAGGGAAATAAAAATATTTAACAAGATATGAATTCGTTGTTAACACATACATCGTGAAAGAAAAATTTGTCGGTTATATGCTATTAAGAGCCTTGTCATTTCAAGTGAAAGACAAACAACAAAAAGATACAAATGCTTAATAAAACTACAACGTGTAATGATATTCGAAATTGCTTGAGAGATGCGGAGTGGAAAAAAGAGTAAAACGACTATTTCCACGCATTTACTCACAAAGGGTATGCGTTTGTCTTTTAATTATGCGACCTCTTTTACGGTGTTTGATAAATTCATCTAAATTCTCGTATTATTTTACAACATAAACTTACTTAGTTCCTCCAATTTATCTTTCATTTTCCTCGCAAATAAACAGTCAAGATTTAGTTTGCAAACACGAAAAGAAATATTGAGTGTAGCGATCCACTCGGAGCGGAAATCTCAGGTAGTGGATTTTTGCGAGAGGGAAAAACATTGGAAATCTCGTCATCTCTTTGAATCGAGCAGGAAATCAAATCTGTTTTGGACAAATTTGTTGTTGGATTCCTCACTAACTTGCCCAAGAAGCATGATAATGGGATATCTCTCCTTTTCAGTGACAAAATGAGAGACATGAAGGAAATGAGGTATATTTAAGGTCAAGATGGCAATGGTTTTGGAGTTTCTTGTAGAATCCAGAGCGAAGAAGAGGAAGAAGAATAAAATCTTGACAGAATAATAGATTTGAATCTTGTGCACTGCTTTTCTCTATAATTAATTATGTGGAGAGAGGAAACTGAATGAAACGATATAGAGTAAATCATTGTCATTGTTTTCTTCTTTTTTTTTTTAAGGAAAAATGACTCCTTGTCTCGAGAACAATGTTACGAAAGTGAAGTTCCCGGAATGGTGGACAATATATCCCGAGCGTAAAATATTATTTTGATACTCATTCCGAATAGGTTCGTTTATTTATTAAATGGCTTCTTTGCATCGTTTAAATGACTTAGAAAGATTCTTTAAAAAAAAAATGCGTCAAATGACTATCTTTTATTTTAACTATTGATTATAAGAAGTTTCAATCGTGGAGAAAACCTAAAAGAATGAATGAATATATAAAATAAAGTCTAGTGTTCTTGGTCCATTTGTTATTTTTAGTGTATACAAGTGATATGGTTGTCATCCCAGAAAACAAGATTGTTCACTCTGTCGATGATGCAAAACTTGTGGCTTTAGTGAAGTCGCCAAATATGAGAATTGAAGTTACCCTCAGTCTCAGTCGGGTCATGCTGCAGTCATAGGGGTGGGAGGCTGAACTCCAATAAAATTGAATCACTATTGATTAGCAGATTTCGTACAGAATTTTGGTGAATTTTGGTGAATGATTCTGAAGCTTTAACTATTACAGGTGTAACGTCTGACTTACGTCTAACTTCTGAGAAACATTTAATGAAAGTTTCACCAAAATCCGCACAAAAGTTAGGCATTGTTCGTAGGGCCTCATATATTTACAACAGTGATAAAATCAGTGCAACCTGTTTTAGGTCATTTGTACTCCCTTTACCTGAATTCTGTTCTCAGGTGTGGATGTCTGCTTCTGCCAGAGATTTATCTCTTTTAGATAGAGTGTTTGGTGTAGGTAAGATTCTGTTTCCTAACTGTAGCCGTTATGACTTGGAATATAGACAGATGGTCTCTCGTTTGTCACTCTTTCACGTAAATTGTATTTCAAAGGGATCTTTCACATCCTCAATCGATCCCTGATCCTCTTCATGTGCCGAGAGCAACCAGATTCGCTGAACAGCAGCATCAACGAGCAGTAAAGGTGCATCGCTGTCGAACTTGTCAGTTCGAGAGGTCCCTTATTCATCACACCGATGGACTATGGAACAGCCTCCCAGAGAATGTCATACAACTGGAACTTGAGATGTTAAAGCGAAAAGTGCAATGCATTGTTACCCTAATACCATTATTCTTGCATTTTAATTAATTTTTTTCTGCTTAACTTTTAACTAATTAACTTATTTTTATAAGTGAGATCTCTTCTTTCTGTATTTCCCCATCACTCCTCTTAATTCTTCCTAATGAACAACAATGACCCCTGCTTGCTTGTTCCATATGAATGAGTTTCATCTACTGCAGAGTAATAATACAACATTTACTTATGCAATGAAGGTTGCCATTTCTTAAACCCATTAATTGTGCCCGGATACAATATGCGAATCGGGAGTCTCCATTCACGGCCAGGGAGGAAACCGATATCTAAAATCCATACCACTGTCGGAGGCGACAGGGATCTCTGTGCTGAAATAAACACTGTCGGCAGAAGTTTGCTTGAAGGTGTTCCAGTGGGTAGAGAGGTGGATGGGTTGGTCGTACGTCGGTCGGCGTTGGGGAGAGAGGGGGTGGATTTAGAGATGGAGCAGGAGGAGGAGGAGGAGCAGAAAGTAGAATGCATGCAGAATGTTCAGGAGGAGGGGAAGCAGGAGAAGGAAGAAGGGAAGGAGAAGATCTAAGAGGAGCCACTGAGGAGTTGGGTAGACCAGCTGACAAAGTTTTCATGGTACCCTTACCAGTACCTGGGTGTTTAACGATTGATTGGTTTGGTCTACCGTCCGTTGCTCCACTGACTATTATTAATTGTTTTTTTATTGTTTTTTTTAAGCGTTAGGTTGGCTCACCTAGAATTGCCATTGAGGAATTACTTTTACTAATGTAATATTGAATTGTCATTCTTTTGTAGTTTTCCAAAATACGTAGGGCTGCGTATTAAGTTCCTTTTCTATTTCTGTAGAAATAAGAAAGCTGCCAGATAACGATAGAGTTCGAAAGTGTTCAATGTTCGCTGTATATCCTGTGTTTATTATTTAAAACATTTTGAATGCTCCTCTTCTAAAATTTGCAAATATAAGTATTTTTTAATATCTCTGTAATGCAACATGCGGTACTAAGAGGGAATCATATGGCATATAAGAATTTTAATGAAAGCACTAAGAAGAGAAAATTTTTGGGGTTGTTTTGTTCGACATTTACAAATGGTGGATATATCAACGAAAGGTTATTGTTTCACATTCAAATAAAAGATAGAGGAGATAATGTTAAAAATATATATATATAACATTAAAAGCTTATGTTAAACAATCCTCTTTTAACAGTGAAAAGGAGGACAATATCAGATGCTGGCTATAGCTGAAATTTTTTTTAAACCGCAGTAGTTTATATATATATATATATATATATATATATATATATATATATATATATATATATATATATATATATATATATATATATATATGTGTGTGTGTGTGTGTGTGTGTGTGTGTGTGTGTGTGTGTGTGTATGTATGTAATGGACTTTTAAAACATTTTTCAGCTATAGAAACCATCTGCAGCCGTTACCAACGTAGACCATTTGGACACACACGCTCACTCACTCAAATTTAATATTATACACATTTATGTATAAACAGAAATGATCTGATTTGTACCTTTATGCATGCTATGAAATATTTCTTATTCCCGTATTTAGATTTCCATATTAATTTTTATTCCTGTGTGTAATTTTGTACTTTTGCATTTAAAACCAACATGTAACATATTAAATTTTAAACATACATAACCACTGTTTAAAATTTCACTTTTCTTGTCACAGTACATATGTCCTTATGTTCTTTGTATCCAAAACAATGCCCTTAAGCTGTTAATCCCTAGACTAACCAGTACCCATACCTCAAGGTCATACTTCCCACACGATGAAATAAATAGGCCGAAAGGCCAGCTTGTAAGTCATTAGTCGCTTGATAATGCCTTCAGGCAAAACCGCTGTCGCACCAAATTAAATAAATGGAAGAAGGAAGTCTGCGTATTTTTCACCAGAAATTGACGAATGAGAATGGGAAAAAACTTCGTCGGTATGAAGATACCTGCAAGAAACTTATTGATGCCATTAAAGCAATTGCTTTAAACGAAAATTGTATAAGAGAAAAACTTTGCCCTAAAAGTACATATATTATATATATATATATATATATATATATATATATATATATATATATATATATATATATATATATATATATATATATATATAAATATATATGTGTGTGTGTGTGCATATATATATATATATATATATATATATATATATATATATATATATAATATATATATATATATATATATATATATATGCATATACATATACTAATATATATATTATATAATTCTATATATTAGTATATATATATACATATATATACTAATTATTTATACATTATATCTATACAATATATATATAATATAATAATATATCTATATATCTTATAATCTATATATTATAAATAGATATAATATATATATATATAAACGTACTGCGATTTAATAAATTTTCAGCTATAGCCAGCATTTCTTATTGTCATCCTTTCACTGTTAAAAGAGGATTGTTTAACATACGCTTTTGAATGTTTAGGAGGAGGAGGAGAAGGAGGAGAAGGAGGAGTAGAAGGAGGAGGAAGGAAAAGATTTAAAGGGAGAAGCCAGTGATGAGTAGGGGAGTCCAACTGACAAAGTTCTCATGGTACCTTAACTGCAACTGAGAATTTAACGATTAATTTGCTTTGGTCTACCGTCCGTTGCTCCGCTGACATCATAATGAAGATAAATGGAGAGATTATGAGAAAATAACAAACGAGGTACAATGTTCGAAGGGTTTATCAAACAATCCATTTTCAATAATTCAAACTAAAGTTTGAGGATAAGACTAGATCTCGTTTATAAAGGGAAAGGAGAAAAATTAGATAAAGTAATATATATATATATATATATATATATATATATATATATATATATATATATATATATATATATATATGAATATATATATATATATATATATATATATATATATATATATATATATATATATATATATATATATATATATATATATATATACATTTGACTGGTAAAAATGTTCTGTTGCAACAGAATTCCATCTAATAAAAGGAGCCCATAAAAACGCCAAAATATAGAGAGAAAATACTATATTTCAGAGACTGCTGTCTCCCTCTTCAGGTAGATGAAGGAGAAAAGTTACAGAAAAGGTGGTATTTATACTAAGAGATCTATCCACTGATAATCCTCCTTTAATCCTCTTAAGCGTTGGTTGAATGAAAACTTTATAAATGGCATCTGAATCCCAATGAGCCCGTTGAGATGTTCATTACCTGTCTCTGTTTAATCAAGGCCGATTCTATCATCTGACTCTTGTACCGGCAGTTCCTGCTATAAATTATACGTGACATTCCAGTTTATTCTGTGGCTATGTTCATTTATATGGTTGAAAATAGCTGAGTTCTGTTGTCCATACCTAACTGACCGGTTATATTGTATTTTACTGTATATGTAAATATATATATATATATATATATATATATATATATATATATATATATATATATATATATATATATATATATGTACATATATATATATATACATATATATATATATACATCATATATATATATATATATATATATATATATATATATATATATATATATATATATATATATATATATATATATATATATACAAATGCCAAGTTTTGCTTTTGGATACACATACGGGGTGTTTCAGTCTTGTAGTAATATTAGTTGATTTAAAATTTAGTACTTTATGGAAAGGTGACGTCTCTGACATTTAATGTAACCTTTATAGTCAGATTATATCCTTCCTTCCCTTGGTGGGTTCTATCATCACGAAATTTTGAATATGAATCTCTCCTATAATATTTCCAAGTAATATTAGAAATTTATAACTCTCTCAAACTTTTTTTTTTACGCTTTTGACCTTTTCAAATCTGTTCACCAGATTTCATTTTACATATCTATTCATTCTTAGATTTTCCTCCGCCATTAGAACTTCTGATTCGATAGTTACAATTAAGGATATTCATTGTTGTAAATATTAATCATGAATGTTTGTAAATCTTTTAAATAACGGAAATAACAAGGCATGATCTGAACTCCAGCTTACTGGAAGAGATTGTTAAAATCTACGGTCAAATAGAGCGTTGTTTCACCAACGAAAATTGGAATATATATGCTATATATTATTAGGAAAAATTGTTCTGTACTGCTTAACATACACACTATTAATTTTTACGTTTTCATTTTTATAAGTAAATCATAAATATCCAATTCTAGAATTCCTGTATCTTTGACTCAACGCGAAACATCTTTTTCATACCTTTATAGGTTTTTTCCATAGACCTTTCCTACCACCCAACAAGAACAACAAGAAAGTAGTTTGTAGGCTTACTCCCCGCGTAATAGAAAAATCTAGCACTTCAATAAGGGATGTATTATTCTCAAGCCCGCGATACTTCCATAGGTATCTTATTTTAGTAGATATGCTAAGCAAAGCTATTCGGAATAAGCATGCTCGTATCTCTCCTTGAGATAAAATTCATATCTTATGGTCGGGATATCTCGTCCTCCATTTCGGGGACGCTATCTTCGGAGCATGGCTCTCGAAGAAGGGGGAATCCTTTTTTCCTAAAAGTTAGTGACAATGATTTATCCCGTCTCGTTTCGGTTTCCTCATTCTCCCAAATTAGTTGTAGAGAAAAGTAGTTGTCGATTGCAGATTCCAGAGATGTATGCTATGCCCCTAGGTTAGGTTAAGTTAGGTTAGGTTACTGCATATAGTGTCAACTTTGTAATTTGGCTGTGGAAAACATAATGTGATTATTTTCGAAAAGATTTTATGGTTAGTTTTTAGGATATGGCGTCCCTCTTTTTCAGGGAAAGTCCGTAAATTTGTGACGCCATGGTACACTTTTGCAATCAATCAATCAAGTCCGTAAATGGGTTACAGTTCAGGAATATGCTACCCGATTCTACTTTCGTAATTTTGCTGTGTATTCTTCATGAAATCTGAGAAGTCTACGCGCAAAGAATTAACCTTTAAAAGCATTTGCATCTTGACCTTAAACATCTGTGATTTCCCTCGTATCTCTCATTTAGTTCCTGAAAAGGAGAGATGTCCCATTGGCAAGCTTCTTGGGCAGGTTAGTGAGGAATTCAACACCAGATAATTTGTTCAAAAATGATTTGATTTCGTACTCAATTCAAAGAGCTGACGAAATGTTCAAAATTTCCCTTTGCAAAAATCCATTGGCAGAGATTTTCGCTGAAAATTTCTTTCGTGTGTTCAGACTTTATTTAGCAGTTTATCCGCGATGTAAATAAAATACAAACCGGAGAACTTTCCGGCTTATGCTGTAACATGAGAAGAAAATATTAAAATGAAAAAATCAACACATATAGAGAGATGTCCCGTAATCAAAAGGCAAGCGTGTACCTTTTAATTAAAGTAAGAGCTTGAAAATGATTGTTTTACCAATATTAAGATTATTTAGTCTGCATCTTTTGTGTCATTTCGAATAAAATTATTACACGTGTCAGTTTTAGCAAAGGTTTGTTCTTTTGTTTTTGTCACTTATTCTCCACGTAAAATAAAAAGAATAAAAACTTGATAACATGATACCTAGATCAATACTGATCTCGTAATATAAATTCTTATTCTGAATTCAATGGGTATTTATCATTTTATATTTTCAGTTCATTCTTAAATTTAAGAACCTTAATGTATTACAAATTAATTTCTTTAGTACTGGATTTTTTTTAGAATATTTTCAATATACTGGTAATCTTTATGGTTAAATAATGATTTCATTATAACAAGTAGATCTATAAACAATTAATTTCTCGCAGTGTGTAAAAAATGGAGGCACTCTCGGAAAGATGATAAAAGATACCATCAGAAAATAAAAGGAAGAAAAGAACAGAACACATAGCGGAAGAAAAAAATCGATTGAACAGCGGAAAGGTAGACCCCCAAACAAATAAATCTCTGAACTCTCACTTTCCATAAAGGTACCCTGAGAACTTTGTCAGCTGGTGTCCTCATACACTCGATAACTCTTCCGCCTCCCCCCCTCCCTAACCCCCGCCCCTCCCCCCCCCCCAAACGCATTAACCCAAATCCTACTCCTCCCTGATCTTCCTCTCCTGAACAACAAACATACCTTCACTCACCTATATATCCCCCGACAAACATACAAAAAAAAAAAACTGCAAACCATCCCACCTATCTTTCAAACTTCTACCTCCTTCAACGGTGTTTATTTCAGAACGCTGATCCCTGTCGCTACAAACAGCCCTATGGATTTTAGATATCGGTTCTCTACCCGAGAATGGTAAGTTCGGGGGTCCTCCTTTGTATCGGGACCCGTTTAATGTGTAGAAAGATTCGCGTCTTCATAACAGAAATCATCTCGTTATGATTAATCATAAGAGGTTTCATAAGGTTGCGTTTTAGTTTGAAAGTTTCACTACAAAGAGAAATGTATTGATTTTTTTTTTTTCTTTTTTTTTTTTGCATAGACTGGCTCTACAGTTGAAGGTTTCATAATGTTCTACAAATATACGTAATCTTCATAATTCATTCTGTAGAGTGATAATCACAAAGAGAGAGAGAGAGAGAGAGAGAGAGAGAGAGAGAGAGAGAGAGAGAGAATAAACTGGATTTGAAATCGTTCACAAAATCATATAGAAATCACCTCGTTCTTTATTAAGCACAACTTTCTTATCTAATTTGTGACCCAGAGAGATATTGTTTAAACCCTCCAACTATCAAACATACCAAATTGCAGCCCTCTAGCCTCATTAGTTTTGATTTTATTTAAGGTTCAAGTTAGCCATGATCATGCGTCTCGCATCGCTATAGGTGCCTACAACACAAGCTACCACCGGGCCGTGGCTAAACTTTTCATGGGTGTGGCTCAGAGTTTCATACAACATTATATGCTGTACAGAAAACTCGATTGCGCAATTTTTAATTGTTTTCTTTAGTTTCTTTATTTTTCACTTTACGTCGTTGCTGTTTCGTCTACTTTCTTCTTATTTTGTCGTTTCTTTTCATCATAAACTGTTGCTATTTTTTCCCTTCATAGAAAGACCGTCAGCTCTCTGGGTAAAATGCACTTTCTAATAACTGACCTCATTTCTTTTGGAACAGAAATAAACTCTCATTGAGCCATTGGTATAAACTTCTGAGAATCCTTAAGCGGATTTTTGTCAATTTGAGAAAACAGAAGATAAACGAAAAATATAAAGGAATAGAAAAAAAAATAATAAGGGGACCCAGTAGGAAATCGTCTTAGCCATTCATTCCTCTCTGAAAAGGATTGCTATAAGGATTCAACTTCGAAAGAGGTTTTGTAATAGGGCTGCATTCCTTCCATTGAAATTAATAGAATGTCTTTATAGAATACTCTCATTTTAAAAAGAAGTCAGGAACAAATTAATCTAGATAAATATGAACTCTTTTTTTTATATATTTCTCCGTTTCGTTTCGAGGAGATATCTAAATTAGTCTTTCAGCCGAACAAAGCAAAGAAAAAAAATTAAATAAATCCACTATACAAAAGCGCGCACAAAAACACACACACACACACACACACATACACACACACACACACACACAAAACATATATATATATATATATATATATATATATATATATATATATATATATATATATATATATATATACACACGCACACACACAAACACAAGATACACACATATATAATATAATATATATATATATATATTAATATATCATACATATATGTGTATATTATATATATATATATATATATATATATATATATATATATATATATATATATATATATAGGTATAAATATATATATATATATTATAGTATAAAATATATATAGATATATATATATATATATATATATATATATAATATATATTACATATATATGTATATATATATATATATATACATATAGATATATATAATATATATATATATATATATATATATATATATATATATTATATATATATATATATATATATATATATATATATATATATATATATATACTATATAATATATATATATACATATATATATATATTAATATATATATATATATATATATATATATATATGTATATATATATATATGTATATATATATATATATATATATATATATATATATATATATATATATATATATATATATATATATTAAAAACAAAGGAGTTGCAGCTCTCGGAATCATACTTGTAGGCTTCCAGGGAAAGGCAATCGATATAATTGAAGGTTTATTGCTGATGCCGACGTTTTCACAACTACATTGTTGCATCTTCAAGGCTGAAATACAGCAAGTTGATTCTTAATAATTAATCATAAAAATACTTATAATAAAATATAACTAAAATCACTTATTTAAAATGTTACTCATTTAAAAATATACGTATATAAAAACAAAAAAGACAAAAAAACACAACACCATTGGCACGAAAATGACCTACCCAGACGGGAGTTGAAAGGAAACTGTTGAAACAAAGTTACAGTAATAATAAACAAGGCACACACGTACAGTAAGGCAACGACAAGACACATAGGGCCATTAAGCAATGAACAATTGTGTAGATGAGGTTTGGGTGTTTAATGATGGGACAGTTAATTTTATTATTATGGACTCCAGGGTTGTTAGGTCATTGTTTTTCTGCGTTTGTCCTATTATCTGAAAATCTTTGTTATCTATGTATGTTTTGCATAATTTGGAATGATTCCTTATATTGGATTGTTCTGGGTTGGACAGTCTGCTTCCAGTTCTAAAACTAATTCCTCTATGGGCATCTATGCGTACCCTTAGCAGTCGTTTGGTACATCCAACGTAAGTCCCCTGGTTACACCTGGGGCAAGTATACTTATAAACAACGCTGGATGTAAACAACGGACTAACTTTGTCCTTGAGCTTGAAAAAGGACCCGATGGTGCAAGGATTTTTGGGAATCAATTTTAGATTTAAGGCAGGCAATTCTCTCTGAAGTAAATTTAGACACTTTTTCCTAAAATAATCATCATATAAGTAAGGGAACGTTGCAAACATTTTCATTTTCGGCACAGTATGGATAGCAGTGGACATTTCCATTTTCTTGTCTAAGAACTTGTTTAAGGCTCTGAAGAACACCCTTTGAGGAAAACAGTTATTACTAAAGTAGTTCGCCAAAGTTACGACCTCTTCGTGGAAGGCCATCCAATTGGACGAGTGTGTAAAGGCCCTGTGGAGGAGAGTAGAAATGGAGTTTAATTTAAAATTAGAATGACAGAAGCTGTAGAAATTCGTGCCCAAACCTGTAAAAGTATCTTTTCTATAAATCCCTGTATAAAACCCTTGTTCATTTCTAGAGACAATAACATCCAGGAACGGTAATTTATCGTTAGATTCCTTCTCCAGGGTGAACTTGATGTTCGGGTGTTAGGTGTTAACATATTCTAAAAAGGAGTCGGCATTAAAATCACGCTTGAAAAGAGCAACGTGTCATCGCAAGTAACGTTTAATAAAACAATGGGGTGGAAAAGAAAGAGGCAACTATCCAGCGCCTGTTCTTCCAGATAACTCATAAAGATATTGGCGAACACCGGACCTAAAGGGGAACCCATTGCCATCCCCTCCACCTGTCTATATACAATGTTATTAAAAATAAAGGCCGTGTCCAGCACGGCCAATTCTAAAAATTGCTTAAATAACGTCCTGTTAAAATTATGAAATAAAACACCCTCATTAGAAAACAACTTATTTAAAATGATCTCGATGGTCTCTCCCACTGGGACGTTTGTGAATAGAGATTCCACATCCAGGCTAACCATGAATAAGTCAGAACCTCCTCTTTAATAATCTCATCTTTGAAACTAGCAGAGTTTTTTTTTTTATTGAGTAAGAGTTTCTGCTTAAGGGTTCTAATATTGGAACAAGGTA
>NC_087207.1:75031149-75033649 GCF_015104395.2 Macrobrachium nipponense
ATACATGTGGCAATTATAATCTTGTACTTCTATCTCTACAATAATTTCCAACAGGGTTGTGATAAGACTTCACTGGGATAGTTTGAAGGTAAATGTAAAGATCTAAAATGTTTCATTGTTTTAAAAATTTTTTAAAGAAAAAGAATATTTCTCTGACTGACCACTCCAACTGACAACAGCAAATTAGTTGATGCAGCTTTGATCATTAAAGGACAGAATAAATTCGTATTTATTTTGGTTTAAAATAACATCAATTTTGATTTCTTTTCGAAAAGGTCTTCGTTAACTCACCTGCTTTTCAATCATGAGGTATATTCCTGAAAGAATGAATAAGGAATTATGATATCAAGGATTGCAATGTGAATCTTGAACCATTTCAACTTCTCGTTTGTCAAGTATCATTCATTTTGTTTCAGGTGAATCATTTTTTAAATGCTTTAAACAATATCTCTCTGGGTCACAAATTAGATAAGAAAGTTGTGCTTAATAAAGAACGGGGTGATTTCTATATGATTTTATGAACGGTTTCAAATCCAGTTTATTCTCTCTCTCTCTATCTCTCTCTCTCTCTTCTCTCTCTCTCTCTCTCTCTCTCTCTCTATGTGATTATCACTCTACAGAAATGAATTATGAAGAACGATTAGCGTATATTTGTAGATCATTATGAACCCTTCAACTGTAGAGGCAGTCAATGCACAAAAAAAAAAAAAATATATAGATATATATATATATATATATATATATATATATATATATATATATATATATGATATATATATATATATATATATATAGACTTTCTCTTGGTGGTGATTCCCCTTTCAAACTAAAAACGCAACCTTATGAAACCTCTTATGATTAATCATAACGAGATGATTTCTGTTATGAGACGCGAATCTTTCTACCCATTAAACGGGTCCCGATACAAAGGAGGACCCCCGAACTTACCATTCTCGGATAGAGAACCGATATCTAAAATCCATAGGATTTTAGATATCGGATCAGCGTTCTGAAATAAACACCGTTGGAGGAGGTAGAGTTTCAAAGGTAGGTGGGATGGTTTGCAGGTATTTTTTTTGTTTTTGTTTTTCGGGGGAGGATAGATAGGTGGGTGAAGGAAGGTATGTTTGTTGTTCAGCAGGAAGGTCAGGGAGGAGTAGGATTAGTGGGTAACTGGGTTTAGGCGGGGGGTAGGAGGCGGAAGAGTTATCGAGTGTGCGAGGACACCAGCTGACAAAGTTCTCAGGGTACCTTTATGGAAAGTGAGAGTTCAGAGATTTATTTGTTTGGGGGTCTACCTTTCCGCTGTTCAATCGATTTATTTCCTCCGCTATGTGTTCTGTTCTTTTCTTCCTTTTATTTTCTGTTGGTATCTTTTATCATCTTTCCGAGAGTGCCTCCATTTTTTTCATACTGCGAGAAATTCTTGTTATAATGAAATCATTCTTTAACCATAAAGACTACCAGTACATTGAAAATATTCTAAAAAATCCAGAACTGAAGAAATTAATTTGTAATACATTAAGGTTCTTAAATTTAGGAATGAATTGAAAATATAAAAATGATAAATACGCATTGAATTCAGAATAAGAATTTATATTATGAGATCAGTATTGATCATGTTATCAAGATTTTATTCTTTTTATTTTACGTGGAGAATAAGTGACAAAAACAAAAGAACAAACCTTTGCTAAAACTGACACGTGTAATACTTTTATTCGAAATGACACAAAAGATACAGACTAAATAATCTTCTTAATATTGGTAAAACAATCATTTTCATGCTCTTACTTTAATTAAAAGATACACGCTTGCCTTTTGATTACGGGACATCTCTCTATATGTGTTGATTTTTTCATTTTAATATTTTCTTCTCATTTTACAGCATAAGCCGGAAAGTTCTCCAGCTTGTATTTTATTTACATCGCGGATAAACTGCTAAATAAAGTCTGAAAACACGAAATAAATTTTCAGCGAAAATCTCTGCCAATGGATTTTTGGAAAGGGAAATTTTGAACATTTCGTCAGCTCTTTGAATTGAGTACGAAATCAAATCTGTTTTGGACAAATTTGCTGGTGTTGAATTCCTCACTAACCTGCCCAAGAAGCTTGCTAATGGGACATCTCTCCTTTTCAGGAACCAAATGAGAGATACGAAGGAATTCACAGATGTTTAAGGTCAAGATGCAAATGCTTTTAAAGGTTAATTCTTTGCGAGTAGACCTCTCAGATTTCATGAAGAATACATAGCAAAGCTGCGAAACTGGAATCGGGTAGCATATTCCTGAACTGTAACCGATTTACTGACTTGAGTGATTGATTGCAAAAATGTACCATGACGTCACAAATTTACGGACTTTCCCTGAAAAAGCGGAACGCCATATCTTGAAAACTAAACATGGAATCTTTTCGAAAATAATCACATTATGTTTCCACACCCAAATTACAGAGTTGACACTTTTTCAACCAACCTAACCTAACTTAACCTAACCTAGGGGCA
>NC_087207.1:75043649-75063649 GCF_015104395.2 Macrobrachium nipponense
ACGATTTCTTGCTTGATCGTCCTCCTCCTCCTCCTCCTCCTCCTCCTCCTCCTCATTTTCATCATACCCAACGCTGGGCAATACATCAGCAATGCACCTGCATTGTGAAAAACTGGTGTTTTCTGGACAATTTTTAGAAATTCCACGCTAAAATGAGCGATATTTAAATGTGAATTGATTACATTCTCTAGATATGCATACAAGATTCCAATTGCCCCTATTCCCACGGCTATTTTTCTTTTCGTTATCTTTGTTTAAGGGTTGTATGACATCTTAGATTGGAATGAACAGCGATAAGTAAAGCCCTTCCAGCAAGATTCGATCCGAGCTTCAGTCTGACAGGCTGATCAGATGTTTTTCAATAGTTTCTTCAGCAGAAATCCATTAGCTGATGTTCCCACTCCAAAAAGATTTGACGTCTTTATCATTTATAATATTAAGAAACGGATAGAAAAGGCGACTGTTTATTAGCAAAACAGGTTATCAGTAGATTAAATCTTACGTTCATTCTACTAATATAAATCAAGAGGAATATTTGGAAAAATTAAATTCTACGTAACAGAAAGTTCAGATCTAAAATGTGAGCAAATTCGTTCTATACTGAAAGCGTTACATTATTCATTCCCTCGCTAAGTTTGAAAAGATTTGACGTTCGGCTTCGAACTTTGTATTCATTCATTACTCATTACTTTTCTTATTTTCCATTAAGATTCTTTCACTTGATATTCCAGTTATTTTATACGTGATATATAAGAGGCAAACTTTATTAAAGACTGTTTAAATAATGAAACATAGCAGTGACTTTGAAATGCTTCATCACGAAGGACCTTCAAAAAACACTATTTTCAGGAAATGGGACAAACTCATCTTCAGAATCAGGACGTCCTTTTCTAGTTGCACGAAAGGTTTGCTGGCATCGCAAAGTAAACATATTGAACCAAGACTAACTAGAAATTTATTATACGTAATTTTTAAGATCAACAGACTTTCCTTCTCAGCTGAAATGTAGCGTTTGTTGTAAAAAAAAAAATATATATATATTTCACATGGGCGCCTATTCTACCTTTATCTCGTGCTACGAATGACCGAACTGTTTAAGAAAAATTCTTAACAAAGTTTTCAAGTCACGAGACTTTGAAGAATCTCGACAACAATCTTCCATTAGAACAGAAAAAGCATTAAAACTTTTCCGCCTTTCAGCTTATGATAGAAACGTCGGTTTCACTGTAGAATGTAACAAAAAGTTCAGGGGAGAAACGAAACTTAATGCTCTTCATTATCATCATCATCAAC
Organism: Macrobrachium nipponense; assembly: GCF_015104395.2. Classification (NCBI taxonomy): domain Eukaryota; kingdom Metazoa; phylum Arthropoda; class Malacostraca; order Decapoda; family Palaemonidae; genus Macrobrachium; species Macrobrachium nipponense. The sequence goes on from NC_087207.1 coordinate 75,044,943, forward strand.
ACCTCCTCCAGCACCGTGTGACACAAAGTCTTTGTGGAATTCTGTCTTTCTTGTTTTTTCGCTTCTATTATGAGTCAGTAATGCGGCTGCGCAGCATCATTAGTTCGAAAGCATCTGCCAGAAAGTCTACGGAGTTAGCCTACCTATTTTCACTACGCCACACTTCCACAAATAAACTGCTGAGTAACGCTATTTATCGCCAAAATATGAACATTGGCCGGTTGTTGACCAACATTAACGAGCAAGAAGGGGGAAATATAAGAAAAATTGCGAAAGCTCAATATAAGGTTAATTCGCACGATGAGAGAGAGAGAGAGAGAGAGAGAGAGAGAGAGAGAGAGAGAGAGAGAGAGAGAGAGAGAGAGATTACCTCAAATACGTGGGAATGCTGTCAACACGTCAAAAACAGATGATATGTATTATAACTGCTGAACTGTTACATCCTAATCCACCTCATTTTAATTGCGTTGCCTTTTCGACATCCTACATTGGTTAGGGAGTTAATTAACCAGATATCATTTGGAACCTAGAAGATGTTGATTGCAATATTCATAGCCTCTCCCCCCAAAATGAAAAATGACTTTGAATACCCTCTTATTGTGACTCCAGCGCACAGTTTAAGATCCTCTAATAGAAAACAGGAAAACGCCTAATGGTTTCCGGCATATTTTGTCACTGCTGGAAATTCATTTCATTCGTGTATATAATCCTAATATAATGGGAATAGATAAACCGATCACCACTGATTAGTTTATTACGCATTTGCCTCCCTGCTTAAGGGGGTCATTTATTCAAATCTGCTATGATTCATTTGCTGACAGGTCGCACGTTTGGTTGGGCGCGATAATGCCGAAAGGTAATTAAGGACACTTGTAATCGGTAATAATACTCGATCCTCTACTTTTTTTGTGTTTTTAATGAAGGGAAAGCGTTAGTGGGCGTCACCTGTTATGGCGACGTTTATTGTGATATAAATGTATGCTGATTGCACAATTTCAGTTAATTAAATCGGTGATTGCTGGGCAGCAGAGATATCCGTTTAATGCTCGTTGTTGAGTTATACCTACAAACGGGGTGGAAAAACGATGAATTATAAAAGTAAATACTCAAAATGCTATTAAGTATTAGCTATTATCTATTTTTTACCTAATTAATTACTTTTGTGTTAATAAATGAGATCTCTACTTCCTGTAATTCGCTTTACCTACTCTTACTTCTTTCTAATGAACGCCATATCGTCCTCTGAATAATAATAATAATAATAATATAATAGAATAATGAATAATAATAAATAATAATAAAAAATCAAATAAGAATAATAAAATAATAATAATAATAATAATAATAATAATAATAATAATAATAATAATAATAATAATAATAATAATAATAACTTCTGCACATACTAAAGAAAAGGTAAGTTAAGAATAAATAAAGAAAATATTCGACGTCATTTTGGAATCGCAAAAATATTGCTAAATCGTTTTTCTCCTTCGGTAACACTGAAAATGCTGCGAGCATTTGTGGAGGTATGCTGTCAGCTACATTCCAAAATGAAGAATTTTGCGTTACGTAACTTCAGCTCCTTATTTTTTCCTTTCTTTAAAGCTTCAGCTGAAACACCTTGTGGACAGAGTCAGCAGACTATAAACCCACCAGTGCTTCAAAGGGAATCAGCTTTCAAAGAGAGGCGGGTTATAGGGAAAGATGATAAGTAGCTGTTATTATTATTACTATTATCATGACTCCCCTACTCTATTAATCCCCTAACCACTCCGCCCTACCCGGGGCGGACAAACAGCTTTGCAGGAGGAGGGTGGATGTGTCATATCTCCCTACCCTCCCGATCCCCTACTTACTTCGCCCGAACTGGTCTTTACAAGCAAGAAAGATCCACTTGGATCTTATAATTATAGATTATTTTTGTAATAATGAACAAATGAACGAAAACAGAGCCGCGATGCACGATGAATATCACATATGAAATGACCGTTGTCAATGCATTTCATAATCAGTCCCGGAAAACATATTAATAAACCATGTCAATAAACCCATGACAAAATATTGGTCGAATTCATTGTAATGTTTCTTTTTCATCAGCTATTAATCTGTCACTCATCATAATTCTTTTTCCTGCTATGGTGACCTCTGGTCCTGGACCATATAAATAAAACGCAGGAATCATTTGTTTTGAAGCTTAAATCATCAATTTTATATCACACTGGGTTTACAAGTCCAGATATAAATAAAGGATGAGGCAGTATATACATTCACATTTTGGTACTAATCGTGACCACTTCCACGTTTGTTAGTTTCAGTGGACTTTTTTTCCTATTTATGTAAATTTAACTTCTAAAATACGATCTCAAGACTGGCATATGTAGATGCATATAGCTTATGTGATAGTATTGTTATTATTGTATCATCAGATTAGTTAATATAAAAATGTCATACTAACACCTTGACCAAAGCTGGGTTACCATTTCTTGAATATATTACGTTTCCAAACTATGCATTGAGCTTTAAGATGAGGGTGTTAGTCTCATACCCTTTCCCTTGCCCATGTGCCTCATAAGATCTCTGGGACTTACGCTCAATCTATAGGGGCATAAATTTCGAGTCCCTTTACACGGAGGACAAAATTGCTCTCTTGAATAATACAAGTGGCCTTTCTAAGTTTCAAAATGCATTTACTTACGCGTGAGAAAATACAGAAATTTTATTGCATAACTATGTCTAATGAATGAATTATGAATGTTTCATGGCGAAATTAAAATGTTTTTTTTTAATTTTGTCCAAATTGACATGTTTCAAGCATCGATTAGCATAGATATTGTGATGCTAGTTAGAACGAATCAATAAATCCATCTATCTCCAATAATGAGGTAGACAATTAGTGTCTTTATTTCTAAAGCTGTGGGTCAGTCTTCCAACAGTGTCATGTGCATTACCTCTTGATGTTGTCAGTAGCCTACGAAAATTTTGAATTAAGTAAAGTTTTTTATTATTTTCCTTTTGTTATTTCCAGTTTTCTTAGTGGCATTGCTTCACTTAACCCTCTGACTTATCCAAGACAAGGTTTCTTCTTTCCCTCATCCTCAGCTAAGTCGTGTGGAGTATAGCATACGTTTTGCCATACCTCTTAGTCAATGAACTTGACAGGACATACGTAGTAATTATTTGAACAAATTGCGCCTATCATCAAACAATGACAAAATCCCGGAAAGCCACAAATCCCCACCACCCGAAAGGAGCGTTTCCTATTTAGCAATGAAGGATAATAACGGAGGCGAATTCTTCGGAACTTATAAAGACCTCCTTGATTAATTCATTACTCTAATCGTCTTAGCTCGTCCTCGGAGGTTGGAGTAAGAGCTTAAGCAGATCAGTCTGACTTAGCATATTAAAATAGATGATTTGCATGCATGTGTCCTCTCCTCTCCCTCCCCAGGGAGAACAGAGTGTTTTTCAAATGGCGTCACGTCCTCATTCTTTTTTTTCGTCTATTTTTGGGTCTTGTCGTGACCCTCCGCAACTCTTATCACTTTCCGAAAGGCTTTCATTGCTTGAGGTTGTGGGTTCGGACGCTTGTATGCCAAAGGATTCAGGGAACCGTTTGTGGTCACCCGTTCAAGTATTTATCAATAGTAGAAGTGGTAAAGTTCACCGATTGTAAAATCAGTTGTCACTAATCTTAAGTAATAGGTGTTTGGAAAAACTCACTGATAATTCATTTCTTGTTGAAATGATAGTGATTTAAGAATAAGAAGTATATAATAACCTCGAATAACTAACTGCATTGTAATGGCCTTTGTATTCTATAAACAATATTTTCTGTACTTTCACCGAAAAATTAATATGAAGTGAATAAAAGAAAAGAAATGAAGATAAAAAGGCTTGTGCACTGTGAAGGGTTAATTGCAGTTCCTTACTAAAATGCAAACAAGCAAAATTTATAATAATAAAATCAGAGTGGACCTTCCTTATTTGTCCGGCCCGGACAGGGGGTTGGGTGGTGGGGGGAAAATGGTAGGGGACCAGGAGGATAGGGGAGACGTGACGGGAAGCGCTGAGTTCCAGCACAGCGTAGCGCGCCCCATCAAGCTCATATAGCAATAAAAGTTCAAGCTACCGAACGCTAGTTTATGTTAATTAATGGAAGAAATTCTGGTTTATAAAAATAAGATTATGCGTATGAGAAATCAGAAATCAGATGTATAAAAGCTTTTGCAGTTGTTGATAAGAAGACAGCATAAAATGAATCACGTAAAGAGAGAAAAATTGCAAAAATCGAAGAATTAATCGACAATATCGTTGGTTTCCCGGAGGTTGCGTTGTGCCCATGACCCTATGACCAGGGTCATAAAACTGAAAAACGCTTCACGTATAATTAGCTTTCTCTCAGAGACATTTCCTCTTCTATATGACATCAATTGAATCTATGTAAACTTTTATTCCAACTTAATTCATTAATCATCGAAATATATAGATAAATGTCGACTGCGTGAAGGACGGCGAGGTGGAAGAGATAAATATATTTTACTTAATTTGCTGAATATTCAGATCATGAAAAGGTCTCTTTATAATACATCCGTTCGTAAAGCTGAATACTGATTTTATTATTATTATTATTATTATTATTATTATTATTATTATTTTATTATTATTATTATGATTATTATTATTATTATTATTAATTATTATTATTATTATTTTTTATTATTATTATTTGTTTTTTTTTTTTTTTTTTTTTTTTTTTGCTCTATCACAGTCCTCCAATTCGACTGGGTGGTATTTATAGTGTGGGGCTTCGGGTTGCATCCTGCCTCCTTAGGAGTCCATCACTCTTCTTACTATGTGCGCCGTTTCTAGGATCACACTCTTCTGCATGAGTCCTGGAGCTACTTCAGCCTCTAGTTTTTCTAGGTTCCTTTTCAGGGATCTTGGGCATCGTGCCTAGTGCTCCTATGATTATGGGTACGATTTCCACTGGCATATCCCATATCCTTCTTATTTCTATTTTCAGATCATGATACTTATCCAATTTTTCCCTCTCTTTCTCTTCAACTCTGGTGTCCCATGGTATTGCGACATCAATGAGTGATACTTTCTTCTTGACTTTGTCAATCAACGTCAGTCTGGTCTGTTTGCACGTATCACGATATCTGTTCTGATACCACAGTCCCAGAGGATCTTTGCCTGATCGTTTCTATCACTCCTTCAGGTTGGTGCTCGTACCACTTATTACTGCAAGGTAGCGGTGTTTTCTTGCACAGGCTCCAGTGGAGGGCTTTTGCCACTGAATCATGCCTCTTTTTGTACTGGTTCTGTGTAAGTGCCGGGCATTCACTTGCTATGTGGTTTATGGTTTCATTTTTCGTATTGCACTTCCTACATATGGGAGAGATGTTATTTCCGTCTATCGTACTTTGAACATATCTTTTTTTTTTGGTTCTTAGGGCCTGATCTTTTGACGCTGTTATCATTCCTTCAGTTTCCTTCTTTAGCTCTCCCCTCTGTAGCCATTGCCAATTGTCATCGCTGGCTAGTTCTTTAGTCTGTCTCATGTATTGTCCGTGCATTGGTTTGTTGTGTCCAGTCCTCTGTTTCTGTCTGTCTTTCTCCTGTCTCTGTATATTTCTGGGTCTTCGTCTGCTTTTATTAGTCCTTCTTCCCTATGCACTCTTTAGCCACTCGTCTTCACTGGTTTTCAGATATTGCCCCAGATGCTCTGTTTTCGATGTTGACGCAGTCCTCTATACTTAGTAGCCTCTCCCTCCTTCCTTTCGTGTTATGTATAGTCTGTCCGTATTTGCTCTTGGGTGTAGTGCTTTGTGTATTGTCATATGTTTCCTGGTTTTCTGATCTATGCTGCGGAGTTCTGCCTTCGTCCATTCCACTATTCCTGCGCTGTATCTGATTACTGGCACTGCCCATGTGTTTATGGCTTTTGTCATATTTCCGGCGTTGAGTTTTGACTTGAGTATCGCCTTGAGTCTCTGCATATATTCTTTCCTGATCGTGTCCTTCATCTCTTGGGGGTTTTATATCTCCTCCTTCCATTATTCCCAGGTATTTGTATCCTGTCTCATCTATGTGTTTGATGTTGCTCCCATCTGGTAGATTTATCCCTTCAAGTTCTCGTTACTTTGCCTTTTTTGTATGTTGACTAAGGCGCATTTTTCTATTCCAAACTCCATTGATGTCCCCAGATACAATCCTTACAGTCTGGATTAGGGTATCTATTTCCTTGAATGCTCTTACCATACAGCTTGATGTCGTCCATGAACATCAGATGGTTGATTCTGTTGCCTCTTTTCTTGAGTTGGTACCCGGCATCCATCTTCTGTAGTACTTTTGTCATGGGAATCATGGCTACTACGAAGAGTAGTGGGGACAGTGAGTCGCCCTGGAAGATCCCTCTCCTGATATTAACCTCTGCTAGTCTTATTCCAGAGCTTGTAAGTATTGTATTCCAGTTGCGCATTGTATTTTTGAGGAAGCTGATGGTATTTTCCTCTGCCCCATATATTTTCAGGCATTCTATTAGCCATGTGTGTGGTATCATGTCGAAGGCTTTCTTATAGTCTATCCATGCCATGCTTAGGTTGGTTTTTCCTTCCCCTATTGTTCTTCATTACCATTTTGTCTATCAGGAGCTGGTCTTTTGTGCCCCTACACTTCCTTCTGCAGCCTTTCTGTTGGTGGGGGATGGTGTTTGTTCCTTCCTCTAGGTAGTTGTTATAGCCTTTCACTGATGATACCTATTAGTAACTTCCACATTATTGGTAGGCCAGGTGATAGGCCTGTAGTTACTGGCTATATTTCCCTTACTCTTGTCTTTTTGTACTAAGGATGTTCTTCCTGTGGTCATCCATTTGGGTGCTTGGTGATTTGAGATACAATGCTGGAGTTGTTCTGCTATTCGTGGGTGTAGGGCCTTGAAGTTTTTCAGCCAGTATCCATGGACTTCATCGGGACCTGGGGCTTTCCAGTTTGGCATTTTCTTTAGTTGGTGTCTGACTGTGTCTGTCGTGATGTCTGTGAATCTTTTTGTTTTATTCTCCCTGTTTCTTCTTTCTTGACTTCCTGGAGCCATGTTGCATGTTTGTTGTGTGATACCGGATTGCTCCATATGTTTTCCCAGAGTCTCTTACTTGGTTCGGCTTCAGGAATTTCTCTGGGTGGTTGTCTCCCCTCTTAGTTGGCTGTATAGTCTTTTCTGGTTGGTTCCGAATAGTTTGTTCTGTTGGTATCCCTTATTCCTGTTCGTGTACCGTTGGATCTTATGGAAGCTTAAATTATTATTATTATTATTATTATTATTATTATTATTATTATTATTATTATTATTATTATTATTTGAAACGAACAAGCATTCATGTGGAACAAGCCTAAAAAGCCATAAAAATTGCAAATTCCATACTTGAAAAATGAAGTGGGAAGAAAATAAATGAATCATGCATACATACATAGATAGATAGATAGATAGATATACACACTTTATTGCGTTTATATTCACATTTTGGCTCTTTTCACTCTATTCTAAACTTTTATATAGTTCAAGCTTCTCTTCAACTAAACAATGATCAGATATTTCTCCGTCCACTTTTCATAATATTGCATCCCTCATCTTTTTCTTCTATCTACCGTGCACTAATACTTAATCTTAGCAAACTGCTTTCTGAGCTATAGTCACTCTTCTTAGTATCCCTATGGACATTTCTTCCATTAGTGGATCAGATATATCTCCGTCCACTTTTCATAATATTGCATCCCTCGTCTTTTTCTTCTATCTACTGTGTACTAACACTTAATGTTAGTAAACTGCTTTCTTAGCAATAGTCTCTCTTCTTAGTATACCTATGGACATTTCTTCCATTGGTGTCTTTCTATAGACAACAATTAAAGCTTGTCTTCAAACTCGTTTCCATAACATTTTCTCGGCTGTCATTTATTCTAGGAACTCTGCAACTACCAACGAAGCCCTGTCTCTCTATTCGCCACCTACAAAGCAAACTTACGTATATTTTCATGGCCTCGTAACACACTCAAGCACAGATTTAGACTCCAAAGAAAGTTCTTTTCTTGTATCTTCTTATATAATTTCAGGAACAAATTCACTCACTATTACAATTTATTCTCCCGCCTCACTAAACATTGCCCATGCAATCTTCGAAAAAAAAAAAAACGTATTTTTTCAAGTGCTATCCTGCTCCTAAGTCTTCACCTTTATACTACCCGAGACAAAATCACTGTCTTTCCCATTCCTCCGCACACACTGCCCTTTCTCCTTTGTTTCACTAAGTGCAAAACCAACCAGCTTTCTCTCCTTGTTTAAAACCTCAAGGCTTATCATTAAGGCCTTTCTCTACACCAAGTATTTTTTTTCTTTTTTTTTTTTTGCAGTATCGGGACAGGGTATGTAACTGGATATATATAAACTCAAATTTTCACTATAAGTAGAAAGGATGAATAAAATTTTAAATGATATATGCCATACATTTTATAGCCTTTTCATGATTATGAATCACGCAAGCGTACAAGAAATTGAATAGCCTTAAGTATACCTGACATTCGTTTACTGACACGTGTTAACTCGAAAACAGTATTCTCAAGAACAAATAGTTGGTTATTCGCTCAAAACTTACATACTTCCTCTTTCGGAAAAATAAGAAATGAAATAATAAAACCTTCCCCGTGGGGGCATTTATTTAAGCCTGCTGAGAATCTGTAAGAGGATTTTATTTCATTTTACATACAATACAATAAACATAATTTGAAAATAGGGTGGAGCATCGAGCCATTCATCCCTGTTTGAACAAAAAATGCTGAAGCTTCAGCTAGAATAAATGAAAGGGAATTAGGGGTTATGGGGGGGCAGGGGGGCCGTGTGGGTGTTGTAGATGTGTTGCTGTGGGATTTTTCATATATAAGAATAAAGGCAATGACAGTATAGTCGAGTCTTCATTTTGGGAAATTATCCAGATAAAAGGTGAATTATTATAATAAATCATCAACTTCGATGTTATAAATATATGTATATATATATGTGTGTCTGTGTGTCTGTGCGTGTGTAGATAGACAGATAGATAGAGATATATTTAAGGCATAAAAATAAGCTTTGTCTTTCGGCGGCATTGACCTTTTTAGTTGTGACATCGCTATGCATGAAATTGGTGATCAAAAGTTATCAGTCTTATTGTCTGAGATCTGCTTACATAAAGTTAATCGAGTAATATTGGAAATGCGTAGTAATGGACACATGAAATGGACACCACTGCAATATCAGGATTATTCGTAGCTTGGGTTTAATTATATGCAATAATCCAAGAGCACATCAGTTTAGGGAGCACGTTTCCTCGTGATTAAATGCAACTATCTAAAAAGGAATATATGTAGTGGCACTGAGCTGTCAAATCAATTTACAAATAGGACTAAAACATGCATTATGTCGGCTACGTCCAGTGGTTGTGTAGTCTAAACTTGAAGTCCTAGTGGGGCATAACAAAATGAGAAGGGTGCCCTCACTCTAGATGCAGTGGATTTTAAACCTTTTGCATCCTATGACCACCCGAGACTCTTCGAGATATTACTGTAACCCCCTACAATAAATTTTGAAATATTGAACCTTGTGAAAAGGTAAGATAACACAAAAGGGTAGGGCGACGTTGGTTTACTGAAAATGCCCTGATCAAAAACATTGACAAATTCTACATAGCCTCCACAAATGCCAGAACTATTCCTCAGAACCATTGAACATCTTACAAATAACAAAACTGATAAAACTAGTATAAGCCCAACTGGCTGATCCAAATGCATGAAAATAAATCATTATTCCCCTGACCTCTTTGTGACCCCCTGAGAAACCCCAAATGACCCTCCAGTGGGTCATGATCCTCAGTTTAAGAACAGCTGCTTTAGAGACACTGGCACCTCTATAAAGATAATGGCTCCAATGCTTTGTAAAGCAAGAACATACAAGACACTGGCACTAAGTTCTCAATAAAAGAAAGCTTGTGGAGTACTGGCCAAAGAGAAATCTATACCGGGACCGTCTAAATCACAGTGACTGTAAAAGCAAAACGAAGTTACAACCAAAACGCAACCAGACATTAGCATATCATCACGTCTGGAGGATATGGAAGGCTTATGAGGAACGCATAGTTATTTTATGCTGTGTTAAGGGAATTGTTTAGATAGGCCAAGTAACTTAGGAAATAAACTTTCGATTTGAAGGCCAATGTCACACACTTACCCAGTTAGTAATCACAGTTCATACGGAGATCTTGGTGACCTATAAACTTGTATAGTTCCTAATTCCAAAATAAAAAGAACTGAAAAGCTTTTATAAAACTATAGTTCATCAAGTTTTTGAACATTTCCGTGGCATAATCCTCACTTACTAAGTGATAATCTTTCGATCTGAATTCACTCTATAAAAGAGAAGGATCAGTTTGAAGAGATTCCTAAGAACGTCTTTGGTTTGATGCATTTGGGAGAAGTTATGAAACTGGAAAGATAGTCTGAAGGGGAATTAGAGTATCCTCGTTCCTGGAAAAGCTACTGGCTGATGACACGTTGAAAGGGTTTTCTTGGACACAAGACCTTTTATTGAATATCGAATTCCCTTCTCAATTAATAGTCTGGATGAGGATCGTTTATTATCAGCTGATTTCACTTTTTTTTTAAGACTAGCGTTTTTTAATCACTGATCACTTCAGCACGATAAGATGCTCACGTTATTTACACAAATTAATTTTGAAATAATAGCAAGACGAAACCCCATCTAGATATCACTCTTCAGCGACCTTATATATTTTTTTTTTCCTTTTCGTTTAACTTCAAGTTATTTGCAGAGACAACAATTTGAAAGCAATATCACGTCGACCAAGTCTCGTGTTCGATTACTTTTGAGGACCGAATTAAAGTTTATGATGATTTTCTTTGACCTCTCTTGCAGTTTAAACTATGACATAAATTTATCATTATTTTAATTATCGCCCCTTTTTCTAGTCTGTGCAGGCTATATAAAATCATAAAACACAAGCACATATACACGCACACACATATATAAAAGATATATATATTATATATATATATATATATATATGATATATATTATATATATATATATATATATATATATATATATATATATATATATATTATATATATATCATATATATATATATATATATATATCCTCCTTTTAGAAACTTCATTAGCCTCATGGAACTGCTTTATATTTCCCAACTCGACGTAATGGAGAGCCCTACCAAACTTCATGACAGTCAGCAACAGTTCATTTTCTCTTTTCAATGTTCTCCAGACATTCTCTTACTGTCACAAGACGCTTTTTCCTTTCCAAAATATGATACCGTCTTCTTCCTGAGTAATGCCAGACGACGAGCTCCTATTTTTGGAGCAAAATGTTTTTGGTAATGAATTGTATTTTGGCTGATGATCATCTCTTAGGAAAATGTAAATGGAGCATGTTTTAATTACCATTGATTTGCAAGGCAAGTTTCTAAAGGGAATAAGGCCCCTGTGGGAATGAATATAAAAGAAAGCATAACTAAATGATCGGGGAACGCAGAATTTTAAAACAAACAGATGAAAAAACTGGCTTAAGATAAAAACAAATATATAATAAAATAAAATAATGTCATAGCAAATTATGAAGAATACACGTGTTAGAAAGAACACAAGAGATTAGAAAATAAATGAGAGGTAAGACAACACAAATTAAGAAATACGGAAATACATACAGATATAAAATCCGATAAAAGTACATTAAAAAACAAATAGTAAAAAGTAGTATACAAGAACAAACAGATAAATACATAAACACAGATGCAAGTCAGAAAACCGGAGGAATACTTTCCAACATTTATTCAGTGAAGAAATTGGGTAAAATATATTTAATTTGCAGGGATTTATTCCAGAGTAAGAAGGGCATATGTGTTTAGAAGACTTTTAAGTGGCCAGGTCGTCAGAGCTTACTGGTTAAGTATACGGAGAGAGAGAGAGAGAGAGAGAGAGAGAGAGAGAGAGAGAGAGAGCTATATTTATTTGTGCTTATTTTTTCCTGTGTAAATGCTACTCTCGTGGTCGTAATATGATATCCGAATTGGTTTTCCCAATCTTTAACTTATTAGAGCAAACATAAAGAAACACAAAATTACTCTGTGAAATTTCTTAATTTTCGTCAAAATAATTCAAACTAGTTGTTGTTTCTTATTAACAATTATTCCCTATTGATTTCCGTCAAATTACAATATATTTTCCTATCATCCACACTCTATTTATGGTCGTAAAGGACGTTCTTGTTATAAGTTTTCCTCGTCTCATACTTTATGTGTCATATAATGCAACTTTAGTTATTGTGAAGGCAATGGCATAAAATATATTTAAATGGACATCAGTATGGTTTATTATTGCTTTTGTTTTGCAAACCACATTCTGTTCTGCAGAAGTTTGTAAAACAAATTCATTGTTTTGTGAGTTGTTCTCTGATAAAACACTTTTGATAATAATAATAATAATAATAATAATAATAATAACTAACTAATAAGGAAGGAGGCCTTCTCTGAGGGCAGTAGCATTGAATACACAATAGCTGTTTCAACGGCATTTAATTTATATAGAATCTTTCAATTCAATTCTTATTATCTTTTCTCGTCAGCATGTAGCTGGTGTATTAAGTTTCCTAAGGACATGTAAAGGATTTTCATTTGTCTTAGGTTTATTCCTCTAACGTGTCGACAGCGCACAGGCAGTCATCTATGAGAGTTTACAGTACAGTGAATTAAGATACAGTACAAGTATTTATAGCATGCAAGGTCGTGTACAATCGGTGGGCGGGTCGGTGGGAACGGATTTTAATTGGTCGTTGGATGGAAACGAAATCTCCCCCTGAGGCGTTCTGACCTGCGTAGTTTGGACGGGGTTATTAGCGTCGGTTGGGTGTTGTTTGGGGTACCCACCTCTTGGGCGGCAGGCTGTACAATTGATATATCTTCCGCTCGTTCTCTCCCGCTTTCTCTCTCTACTTCTTCCGCTCTTTCTCTCTCTCTTGCTCTCTCTCTCTTTCTTTCTGCAAGTTCCTCTTCTCTCTCTCTCTCTCTCGTTCGCTCCTTCTAACGCTCTCTCTTTCTCTCTCTGCCTGCTCCTCTTTCTCTCTTTCTCTTTCTCTTTCTCTCTCTGTTTGCTCCTCTCTCTCTCTTCTCTTTCTCTCTCTCTCTCTCTCCTGTCTCTCCCCCCTCGATCTCCTCTCTCTCTCTCTCTCTGTCTCTCCCCCCTCGATCTCTCCTCTCTCTCTCGTGGATGTATACGTAGTCGGTTGGTTCTTGCGCCATTTCTTCTTATGATGGTGGGGAGAAACTCTGTTTCTTTTACCGTGTGATAGTCGGTTTTTTCTCTAATATATGTAAAGCTTCAAGATAACGTAGGCGTTTCGGTCCGGTGCATGGTCAATAATTTCTATGTTCTTTATAAGCTCAGCTCTTTCTGGTCTCCTGTTGTGTTTTTCCCTATAGTGAATGAAAATGGCCCCTTCTTGAAGATGACACGAGAGACGCTTGGAGAGTCTGGTAGTGGTCATCCCGATATAAGAATGGTGGCATCCATCCACCGAGCATGTGAATTCGTAGATGACACTCCTTCTCTTCAAAGACGTTTCTGGGGGCGCCGGTTGTTTTCTAAGAAGCAGCTGGCTGGTTTTTCATGTTTTTGGTAATAAATTATGAGGCTAATTTTATCATCTTTCTGTAGTGGGGGAGACATTTCACTGATTATTTTCCTTATAGCCTTTTCATCTTCCAAATATTTGTGGTGCATATGATTTTTTATTTTTAAATATTTTTATAGCTCCACTTTGGTCGTTAGTTACGGTCGTTCTTTCTTGGTGCCATTTATTTATGGAGTCCCTCGTTTGGCGTTCGACCATACGGTTTGAAAAGTTATTATTAATGAGAACTTGTGTAGACCTTTCGATTTCCCTGGTGGTTTCTCTCCATGTGGAACAGTGTGTAAGGGCGCGGCGGACGAAGGCCTCTACCACCAATCTTTTATACCTGTCGGGCACTCGCTGGACCCATTAAGGCATAGACCCGGGTTTTGTGGGTTTCTTGTAAACCGTGGTGGTGATCCCGTAGGGGTCTGCTGTACCCGAACGTCCAGGAAGGGTAGGGCACCGTCAACGCTGCGTTCACACGTGAAGTGGAGGACGGAGCATTCTTCGAAGGTGTTTCTTAAAGTTTCAAGGTCCTCTTCTCTGTTAACTTTTATGAAGGTATCGTCTATGTAGCGGTAGTATTGGGGAGGACAGGGGATCTTATTGAAAACTCTTTCTTCGACGACACTCATGTAGAAGTTGGCAAATAGAACCCCTAATGGGGATCCCATTGCCACGCCGTCAATCTGGCAATAAAGATGTCCTCTGTGGGTCGTGAATGGTGCCTTCTTGGTACATATTTTAGGGCTTCCCCGAGGAAGCCCTAAAATCCCTCCTTGAAATATGTACCAAGAAGGCACCATTCACGACCCACAGAGGACATCTTTATTGCCAGATTGACGGCGTGGCAATGGGATCCCCATTAGGGGTTCTATTGCCAACTTGCTACATGAGTGTCGTCGAAGAAAGAGTTTTCAATAAGATCCCCTGTCCTCCCCAATACTACCGCTACATAGACGATACCTTCATAAAAGTTAACAGAGAAGAGGACCTTGAAACTTTAAGAAACACCTTCGAAGAATGCTCCGTCCTCCACTTCACGTGTGAACGCAGCGTTGACGGTGCCCTACCCTTCCTGGACGTTCGGGTACAGCAGACCCCTACGGGATACACCACCACGGTTTACAAGACCCACAAACCCGGGTCTATGCCTTAATGGGTCCAGCGAGTGCCCAGACAGGTATAAAAGATTTGTGGTAGATGCCTTCGTCCGCCGCGCCCTTACACACTGTTCCACATGGAGAGAAACCACCAGGGAAATCGAAAGGTCTACACAAGTTCTCATTAATAATAACTTTTCAAACCGTATGGTCGAACGCCAAACGAGGGACTCCATAAATAAATGGCACCAAGAAAGAACGACCGTAACTAACGACCAAAGTGGAGCTATAAAAATATTTTATAAAAATCATATGCACCACAAATATTTGGAAGATGAAAAGGCTATAAGGAAAATAATCAGTGAAAATGTCTCCCCCACTACAGAAAGTGATAAAATTAGCCTCATAATTTATTACAAAAACATGAAAACCAGCCAGCTGCTTCTTAGAAACAACCCGGCGCCCCCAGAAACGTCTTTGAAGAGAAGGATTGTCATCTACGAATTCACATGCTGGTGGATGGATGCCACCATTCTTATATCGGGATGACCACTACCAGACTCTCCAAGCGTCTCTCGTGTCATCTTCAAGAAGGGGCCATTTTCATTCACTATAGGGAAAAAACACAACAGGAAACCAGAAAGAGCTGAGCTTATAAAGAACATAGAAATTATTGACCATGCACCGGACCGAAAACGCCTACGTTATCTTGAAGCTTTACATATATTAGAGAAAAAACCGACTATCAACACGGTAAAAGAAACAGAGTTTCTCCCCACCATCATAAGAAGAAATGGCGCAAGAAACCAACCGACTACGTATACATCCACGAGAGAGAGAGGAGAGAGAGAGGGGGGAGAGACAGAGAGAGAGAGAGAGAGAGAGATCGAGGGGGGAGAGACAGAGAGAGAGAGAGAGAGAGAGAAAGAGAAAGAGAGAGAGAGGAGCAAACAGAGAGAGAAAGAGAAAGAGAAAGAGAGAAAGAGGAGCAGGCAGAGAGAGAAAGAGAGAGCGTTAGAAGGAGCGAACGAGAGGAGAGAGAGAGAGAGAGAACGGAACTTGCAGAAAGAGAAAGAGAGAGAGCAAGAGAGAGAGAAAGAGCGGAAAGGAAGTAGAGAGAGAAAGCGGGAGAGAACGAGCGGAAGATATATCAATTGTACAGCCTGCCGCCCAAGAGGTGGTACCCCAAACAACACCCAACCCAACCGACGCTAATAACCCCGTCCAAACTACGCAGGTCAGAAACGCCTCAGGGGAGATTTCGTTTCCATCCAACGACCAATTAAAATCCGTTCCCACCGACCCGCCCACCGATTGTACACGACCTTGCATGCTATATAAATACTTGTAAACTGTATCTTAATTCACTGTACTGTACTCTCATAGATGACTGCCTGTGCGCTGTCGACACGTTAGAGGAATAAACCTAAGACAAATGAAAATCTTTACATGTCCTTAGGAAACTTAATACACAGCTACATGCTTGACGAGAAAAAGATAATAAGAAGAATTGAGAAGATTCTATATAAATTAAATGCCGTTGAAACAGCTATTGATTCATTCAATAATAATAAATAATAATAATAATAATAATAATAATAATAATAATATAATAAGATAAAGATACCCATAGTTGCAATTCTTCGCATTGCAAAAAGATCATATTTTCTTTCAATTATTCACGTATCGATTTGTCCGCGTTTTTAAATCATTCTTTATTACCTGTTCCCTTTCAAACACACAACAGAGGTTGAGCTTTTAAGCCATTAGCCTAACTATTTTTCACATACCATATTCATGATGTTTTTCTTTCAGTCACATTATATCTTCCTCTCAGTTATTCAGGCATCGATTTGCCCCCGTTATTTAGTCATTCTGTATTACCTGTCCCATTCCATACACGCGCCAAAGATTAAGATTTTAAAATTATTTGCCTAATCATTTTTCACGTCTCATATTCATGATGTTTTGCGCTGAAATACACTTTTGCATAACTTGGCTCTTCGCAACGAGAGACGTTGAAGGTTGTCGCATGAAAATCTTTTATAAATGTTTCCGATTTCTAAAAGCTTTGGAAAACTGGCAGATGTTTTACGTCTAGAATTATATTTACCAACAACTATAATTATCACCAGCACACACACACACACACACACATAGAGAGAGAGAGAGAGAGAGAGAGAGAGAGAGAGAGAGAGAGAGATTGTCCAACTAGCTACAGAAGCCAGAATTTTCCAAGCCACATTTGATTTTATTTACATTTTAAAATTTGGACCGATTTTTCCTCTCATACATTCTTTTATCAACTTTTTTTTTAATCTTTAGTTACCAGAAAAAAAAAATGAGATCAAATTTGTTTACACTTTTTGGAGCTTTTGTCTGTTAATTTCAGGCTTAGAATAAAGTTGTTGGTGTCCTGTCAAATAAGTTTGCAGTAAATTGCCGGGTGCTGCAAGGAAATATTATTTAACATTCGCTTTGATCTCCTCTTGGATTTTATGATTAGAAAAAGTGGTCGGCGATGGTAGAGAACGTTCAGATTGGGGTATTGACAGAAACCAGGCATATGTATAATATAAACGGGACATTAATGTAATTACCAAAGTACCGTAAGATTCACAAAACTTAATTAACAGAATGCTTCATGTTCCAAGACACTGGACTCAAGATAAATCTGAGAAAAACGGAAATGCTGGGGTCAATGTAGGCACACAGGAATGAAATAGCAACATAAACAAATGAGGTTTGCTATTTCAAGTATCCAGGAAGGATGATATCCAGTGCAATTTCGGTCGAGTTGGAATCTAGTGAGAGAATAACAAGGGCAAATCAGAGAAGATTTGAGAATCAAGTAGAATGAAACTGAACATTATGTAGAAGTCTAGTACGATCTGAACTGTTGTGTGGACAATAGTCGTGGTTTGACAATGGAACTATATCCAAATGATTATGTCGATATAAGAATAAGGCTTTAAAAAAACATTGAGGAGTCAGATAGCATGATAGAATTAGAAATGATACTATTTGGGAAACCAGGGAGGCTCCATATGTAGATGAGTTGAGGGTGGAATGAAATGGCGATAGCTTGAAACGACATTTCTTTCGCGCAACCTCCGGTGGAAAACGTTGGGAAGAACCAGTCCTGTTCAAATGAAAATTATGAGTTGGAAAAACAAGAGAGCAGAATGCCCCTTGCGTCACGCGGTATTCAGGCCATGATAATGATGATGATGATAATGATGATGATGATGACGATGATACACTATCATTTCCATTTTGTCATTTCCACACCACAGACTCAACTTCATCAAACACTCGAGGTTAAGCTTCGAAAATATAAGCCTAAATCATTTTCACGTCGCGCTTCTCTCTCTCTCTCTCTCTCTCTCTCTCTCTCTCTCCTCTCTCTCTCTCTCTCTCTTACAATTAGCTCCCTGGAACGAGTGACGATAATGGCTTTCGTAGAAAGCGCGGAAAGCGTTAGCAAATATTTCCATTCGTAATTCGTTAGGCTAAAAGCAGAGATCAAATTCGTTGGAAGTTTTTGGTACGTAGTCACTGACTGTTATGCTTTGTATCTGGAATTACAGATTCCCCCAGCCAGTGCCCTTTCCAGCACGGCGAGAGAGAGAGATAGAGAGTTTATATATATATATATATATATATATATATATATATATATATATATATATATATAGATAGATAGATATCTATATATATATATATATATATATATATATATATATATATATATATATATATATATATATATATATATATATAATATGAATAATTATCACATCACCATAATTCATATAAATTATTCTAGCTACAAATGTCCTTTAATAATTTAATTCGCTCTACCTCGG
>NC_087207.1:75068649-75073649 GCF_015104395.2 Macrobrachium nipponense
GTATAATTGACCTCAATGTTCGACAACGTATTTACTCAGTTATACTGTCAAGAAATTAGTCAGAAAACAGATATGGATATTTCTTTACATTTGAAGATTTTAGACAAAGTCCTGATGCGATTTTACTGGCCTGCGAATTTCCAGTCGTATGTCATTCATATTTTTCTGATATACTACATTATACGAGAAGCGGTAAAACCAGAGAGAGAGAGAGAGAGAGAGAGAGAGAGAGAGAGAGAGAGAGAGAGGGGGGGGGGGGTTGTCAAATCTGATAACGATCATGATACTATAATTATTTGACATATAAAAGAGCTTGTAATAAAATTTTTAGAAAATACTCCTTTGTGAGTATTTATACATATGTATGATGCATACGTTACTATCATAAAGGTATGCACGCCTATTAACGTTTACCTTAATATATTAATTAACCACCAAAATTTAATGTTTTGAGTAAACAGAGAGGGGAGAGTATTGTATTATATTTTTACATTTTTTATTTTTATATAAGACGATGGCGGACGATGAGGATTGAAATTTCTACTTTCAATAAGCAGTCAAAAATATGGTCGTGCGTATCCCTTATCCCAAACCATAAGCACGGTTTAGACATCAGCAGACCTACTGATATTCCCTGTGTACAGATAAGCATGTTAGTAAACAACGAATAAGGAAGAGAGAGAGAGAGAGAGAGAGAGAGAGAGAGAGAGAGAGAGAGAGAGAGAGACGAAATGATTAAACGTTACTGTACGGTTTTGTCGTTTTATTGAGAGAGAGAGAGAGAGAGAGAGAGAGAGAGACGAAATGATTAAACGTTACTGTACGGTTTTGTCGTTTTATTGAGAGAGAGAGAGAGAGAGAGAGAGAGAGAGAGAGAGAGAGAGAGAGAGAGATGAAATGATTAAATGTTGCTGTACGGTTTTGTCGTTTTATTGAGAGAGAGAAAGAGAGAGAGAGAGACCTTACCTTACAGGTTGTTCGGGTTGCCCCAGGTCCCTCAGTGTGAGGCACCTCTAATGTCTACCAGAGAGATGCTAGTACATCTTCCGGTATATTTTGCATCTTCCAATCTTGGATGGTCTGGGATGCAGTTTAGATATTTGTCGAGCCTATTCTTAAACACATCTACGCTCACTCCTGATATATTCCTCAGATGAGCTGGCAACGCATTGAATAGACGCTGCATTATCGATGCTGGTGCGTAGTGGATTAATGTCCTGTGTGCTTTCCTTATTTTTCCTGGTATAGTTTTTTTTTGGGCACTATTAATCTACCTCTGCTTGCTCTTTCTGATATTTTTAGTTCCACGATGTTTTCTGCTATTCCTTCTATCTGTTTCCATGCCTGAATTATCATGTAGCGTTCTCTTCTCCTTTCTAGACTATATAATTTTAAGGATTGTAGTCTTTCCCAGTAGTCAAGGTCCTTAACTTCTTCTATTCTAGCTGTAAAGGACCTTTGTACACTCTCTATATGTGCAATATCCTTTTGATAGTGTGGGTACCATATCATATTGCAATATTCAAGTGGACTACGAACATATGTTTTATAAAGCATAATTATGTGTTCAGCTTTTCTTGTTTTGAAGTGTCGTAACAACATTCCCATTTTTGCTTTACATTTTGCCAACAGAATTGCTATTTGATCATTGCATAACATGTTCCTATTCATCATCACACCAAGGTCTTTAACTGCTTCCTTATTTGTGATTGTCTCATTATTAGGTCCCCTATATACATATAGCTTTCCTTCTCTGTCTCCATAATTTATTGATTCAAATTTATCAGAGTTAAATACCATCCTATTTTCCTGTGCCCAATCATATACTTTGTTAAGGTCTCTTTGTAGAGCGTTCCTATCTTCATCACAAGTAATTTCTCTACTTATTCTTGTGTCATCGGCAAAACTACTCACTACCGAATCCTTAACATTACTGTCTATGTCTTCAATCATAATAACAAACAGTATTGCAGCTAACACCGTACCTTGTGGCACACCGGATATTACCTTGGCTTCATCCGATTTCTCATCGTTTGCAATAACTATCTGTTTTCTGTTGTGTAAAAATTCTTTTAACCATCTTCCTACTTTATCCACGATATTGTGTTTTCTAATTTTCTTCGCTAATATATTATGGTCAACCTTGTCAAAAGCTTTTGCAAAGTCTAGATAAACCACATCTGTTTCATTTCCGCTTTTCATATTTTTGAATATGTTCTCACGGTGGACTAACAATTGGGTTTGTGTACTTTTTCCGGGTACGAAACCATGTTGTCCTATATTAAACAAATTATTTTTTATTAAATGTTTCATAATATTTTTCTTCATTACTCTTTCATACACTTTCATAATATGTGATGTTAGACTCACAGGCCTATAATTACTTGCCTCTAGTCTTGATCCACTTTTGAAAGTAGGGGTAATATATGCTAATTTTTGCTCATCATAAATCATGCCTGTATCTACACTTTGTCTTAATAATATTGCAAGTGGCTTTGCGATAGAATGAACTACTTTCTTCAACAAAATAGCAGGAACTCCGTCAGGCCCTGCTGCATCTCCATTTTTCATTTCATTAATAGCCTGCACAATATCAGCTTCATTAATATCTATGTCAGCTAAATATTCACTATTTTCGTCCCTTACTTCTGTATCATTATCTTCATTATCTATTCTAGGGGTGAATTCTCTCTTATATCGTTCTGCCAATATGTTGCATATTTCCTTTTTTTCATTCGTTAATCTCCCTTAAATTCTTAGAGGGCCAATTTCTATTCTTCTTTTATTCATCTTTTTCGCGTATGAGTATAATAGTTTGGGGTTTTGCTTGATATTTATTAGGGTTTTTTCTTCCAAGTCCCGTTTTTCATTTTCTTTTGATTGTATAATCTTTTGTTCTGCATTCTCTATCTTACTTTTTAGTTCTTTAACTTTCCATGCATTTTTTTCTTTTGCAAGACCTTTTTTCCACTTTCTGATTTTCTGGAACAAGATCCTTCTGTCTCTTGGTATGCATGACTGATGTTTACTTTTCTTCTTCGGTATATATTTATCCACTATTTTCTCTAATATTTTATATAATATCTCCGTATTTACCCTTACGTCATCACTTACGAAAATGTAATCCCAATCTTTGTTTAATTCTTCATTTATTTCTGACCACTTTATATTTTTACTGTAGAAGTTGTATTTTCCATATCCTTCCCACTTTTTCATTTCTTGCTTATCTCTGTTTTCAGTTGCTTTGGAATGGGACTGTTAATTCTATGACATTATGGTCTGAAATACTCGCATTATAAACTATTATTTCTTTAACATAATTAATCTCGTTCACAAATACTAGGTCTAAAGTATTTTTCTTTCTTGTTAGCAGGTGATTTATTTGTTGAATGTTGTATTCTAGTAGCATATCTAATAGCTTTTCGAAATGCCTCTTATCTTCTGCACTACTATTACTCTCTTTTTTATATGTATATGTACAACCACAATCTCCTATTCGTTCTTTCCAGTCTACGAAAGGAAAGTTGAAGTCTCCAGATAGGAGAATAGTCCAGTCCATATGATTTCTACATATATCATCCAATTTTTCTATTATTAAGTCAAACTCTTTAGTATTAGGGGGTCTATATATTACTATGTTCATTAATTTTTCAGATTCAAATTCTACCTCTATTAGTTCACATTCTGATTTACTATATTTCTCATATATTTTTCCTTGTTTTTTGTCTTTCCCATATATTGCGGTTCCCCCTTGATTCCTATTTTTTCTATCTGATCTATAAGGTTGGAACCCTTTTATTTGATCATCATTCCCAGTCTCTTGGGAATACCAGGTTTCACTTATATTCATTATATCTATTTTCTTTTCAATTTGGGTTAGTTCTTCTAAGTACTCTATTTTTCTTTTTGAGTTACTCGTAACTAAACCCTGCGCATTCATCACTATGATGGTTTGCGTGTTTTCTCCTTCATTTAATATTGGTAATAATAAGGATTTTCCCATGTCTCTTTCCTGTTCTGGTATGTTGTTCTTTTTTTCATTTCCAGAAATTCTGACATTAAAAAATCCAACTTTTCCATAATATTTGATCTTCCTTCATCATAATTATTCATTTTGTGTCTGAATCTGCAATTTTCTCCGTATCTGCAATATCCTCTTGCATAATAAATACAGTTATTATCTCTTGAGTAGAATGTTGGAGCTGATGCATTGAAATTTTTTGCTGACACCTCTGCATATCTCGTTGATGGCTTGCTTTTTTTCTTTTACCTGATATTCTTTATTCCTCTCTTTATTTGTTTCTTTCTTATTTTGGATTTTATTACTTGATTGGTTATTTATTTGATTATGATTCATGGCTACAGGGTGCATATATTTACATTTTTTGTCGAACTTACATCCTTTTCCTTCTTTTAGGTTTTTGCATATTTTTGGATGCAGATCTCTGCAATCATCCTCATAGCCATCTAGGTATGCACATTTACCATATATTTCATAGTTGTGACATACCTTAGATGTTTGTAGTAACATCTTTCTCCAAATCTGCAATTCCCTCTTTTCAAAAGGTTGCAGACTTTGTCTTTTTTGTCTATTTTTTCCTCTTTCCCGTCATTGTGTAGATCTGGGTAGAGCCTCTTCGGGATTTTCTTTTGTGTTGTCATATCGTAATTTATTTCTTCGTAGGTATGCTGCTTTATTGCCTCATATGTAGTATCAATGAGTATCTCTGCATCCATACTTTTATCTTGTTCTTTGTTTTCCTTATTTTTTTCTGTCATTTCAGTTTTCCTCTTCTTCTTCTTCCTCTTCCTCTTCTTCTTCATCCTCAACTATTTGTACATTCAATCTTGATTTAATAACATTGTCTATCCATGATAGACATGTTGAGCAAAATATTCTTGTATCTTTTCTCATATCTTGCATTACCTCAGCACACTGTGGATGGGTCGGAATGTTGCATGCAGCACATTTTCTGATTAGGTTTTGTGGATTAACTATG